>NC_142345.1:32515000-32815000 GCF_054954075.1 Amborella trichopoda | reverse complement strand
ACAAAACATAATTAAATTCGATTGATTTGGACTTAAATTTAAATAGTGTAAATCATATTTTTTTATTTCAGCACTTCGATGGTCAAAGTTTGAAGGGAAAAATTGAGCAGGACATGTACTGTTTGCAAAGACCCTAGTTCTAGTGATTGAAGTGTAAACTATGGGTCTAAATATTGTCCCTAGTTTGCTCGTTTTTCACAATATAAAATTGTCGTAAATTAAATTATATTGCAAGTGGATTGATTTGATTCAATTAACTATTGATGCTGAGAATTGTATGTCATGTGTCTGAGAAGCCTAAAAAGCCTAATTGTCTAGTAAATTAGTTGCGGTAACATTCTATTTTGTTGAGCTTTAATTCCTACTGGAAGGCGCGGTCTGGGACTGTGGCCCTCGTTCTAAAACCAACAGTCACAGGCTTTTGAGAATCAATCTTGAATTTTGCCCGAAAATAAGTGAGATATCTTTACATTTACATTTCTGCAATCACAATGGATTATGGTTTTGGACACAGAAACATACTCTGGTGCACTGCAGTTTATAAGAAATAAACTGCTTGTCACCCCAATTGTTTGTTGTTGGCATTGGATGTTTCATGTGACGTGTTCCTGTGCTCAATATCGACTTCGGTTGAGGAGGTTGCCATGCAGTTTACTGCTTCTCACCTGCATGCACCAATATAAACAAACCCTCTCTTGGGCATTTTCTTCAAGATGGTTAAAAATTGATGTTTTCATATAGATGATCTCATTACATTTCATTTTATTGTTACTTCAATGTCTAAAGTTTCTTCAAGCGCATTTTTCCTTTGTTACAGAATCTGACATATTTAAAGGAAGGTTAATTTATCAAAACACACCTAAATGTCAACTATAATACTAACAACAATACTCACAATTATGTGCCTTGATGGGATTTTTTAAATTAAAATCAAAAGAAGCTGATGAAATAGTTAATCTCTTCGGTGCTTTTTGATAAATTTCCCTTAGAGAAACCTGTTTGGGTAGAAATATTGATATATTCATACTGAAGTTTATTTTGCATGCATTGATCAGTGTTGAATGTTTTTGACATATCATATTCGTCAATAAATATCTGAACTTGGCAAAAGGCAATGATGACTGCTGCCAAAGGATTCTATGTGTCCATTCAATCCAGAATATAGATGGAATGACATCTTCAACCTCTATTTTGCATATGAAGTTCCATTAAGTAGTAGAGACCTTGTACCCACCAAATCAATACATTTTATTTACATATTTCTTATGTTGTCCTGCAGGACAAAAATAGGGATGTCATTGTGGCATTTCCTGATGTCGATCCAGTTATGATTTCAACTTCAGAAATATTTGTAATTGAAGAGCATAAGCCTTCCAAAGCAGAGGGATTGTGTAGAGCTTCTTTAAAGGAAATAACAGAGTCCTATGATCGACCGCATATATGGTATCCAACATCTGATGTCATTAATGCATTAAAACTTTTCCTCTCAAGTGCAAGTGAAGTTTCTGAGAGTTGCAATTTCAGGTGACAGACCCATGATTTACTTCATCTATCTTATATGAAATAACTTCTCAAAACTGCCATCTGACATGATGTAGGTTATCATTTATGTATCATTCTTCTTTTTTGTCACTATAGTTTCCTAGTCCATTAAATACCTTCATAGACCATGAGTTGTTGGGTTTGTATCTGTTGTATTTCTGAACATGGATGCGCCTCTTGCAATTCTAGTAATATCTTGTTCACAAAAACGATGACGTTTTCTTGTTTATACAGACTACAATTGGCAAATTTTAGTTTGGCACCTAGGATGTTCCCTTGCATGGTAACACTTGGTCTCTTAATCCCCTGAACCACTACAGCACTTATTTTTAATTTGGTATTGGATTCTCCTTATATTGTATATATTAAAAGTAGATCTGCAGTTTTGCAACTATGAACGACAATGTTATATCGTTTTCATCATTCATATGTTTGTAAGAGCATTGAAGTCATTTGTCCTTAATAAACATCATATACAAGGATTTTTAAATTGTAGAATGAAAATTGTTCTAATATTTCTGATTGACTTGTATGTTGTCGAGATTCACCTAATGATTCTCTTGTGTGGATATCTATGCATCTAGATATTCACTAAATTCACTGCTGAATACTTCTCAGCCTTCAAATATGTCCCTTGTGTTGTCAGAGTTGCGTGGCTTTACTGGCATTCTCAGAACAGCATTTCTTTTCCCATGAATTATTCCTTCACATTTTGTTCTTTGCTACATGCATTATATTGTTAAGAACTTAACAGGCACATCTACTAGTTGGTATAGGATTCATACAGAAAGCTAGAGCTTGGACTTGTGGACTTCTGTTCCACTGTTTTAGGGAGTTTTCTTTGGTTTGCCAAGGCGACTCAAAGTTTGCATGGATAACATAGGGATTGAATGTGATGATTGCTTACAATATTCTATATCCCTTTTCAATGAGGACCTTACAGCAAAGGGTTTCATTGATAGACAGTGTAGTCAATTGTAGTGTTTACTTTTTAGCCCTTGAGTTCACATTCTCTTTAGAGAATATCAATGTCGAGTCAACGTAGTCTGTTATAGTTTTTAGCCTTTGAGTTCACATTCTCTTCTAAGAATATCAGTGTAACTCAATGAAATAATATGAAAGAGAAGAATAATTGGAGAGGAAAAAAGAGAAAATCATAGGTGAGACAGGATAAGCCCATGGAACTTTGTCAGGTACTCACCTCTGCCTCTTTATAGATGCGTAGTAGGACTATATCAGACCCTTACCTAACCAAACATATAGGTTGGGTGGATGCATGAATTTATTCTCTCCTCAGAGAGCTGTCTCACGGCTGTTGTTCATCATTTATGACCTGCATTGTTCTATCTTAATCAGATAATAGGTTTTGGCCATTAATGGCCTGGTATGAGACAATCCACAACTAGCTACTGTATATTTCTTGTTGACATTTTCGTTTCTTATCACAGCAAAGAAATAAGATAATGGGTCCATGTTTAGTGCAAAGCCTAACTACATAGCTAAATCTTTTGCGAGCATCAAAGTAAAATATGCTATCGAGCTTTTTTTGACAATTCTTGAGATTCAGGTCTCATCTTCTAGCAATGTTATGACTATAATGCTATCCACAGTTTGTGGTGCTTCAGTTGTGTACTTTGTGACTAATTTCTTTTATCCGGTGACTAGACAAACCACGTAGAGGTCGACAGTCATTTTTATGGAGGTTCATTTGAGGTGTTGTTGTCTATCTTGTTTCATTTCTGTCAATGCCCTGATTAGTAGACAGTGACCAAAGATAAATGTAATGCGGTAATGAACAAAATGGTTATGCATTTTTTCTATTCATCCTTCAATTTGGTTTATAGGGTTTTCGGGAATCTACAAACACTCCTAAGTTGTAAAGGGTAATTTGGATCGTGTGCATATTTATTAGTGTACATAAGGGATTGAATACCTTTAATGATGCCCAATACTATCAAATGTTGGATGCTGACTAGATGCTATAAGGGTCCCATGTGGGATGCGACTCAATGCAGTCCCGAGGTGGGTGCATCACATGCGATGCAGTCGATAAATTTAAAACTCTATAAAATATAATAATGCATAGAAAAAAACAAATGTGCGATTTATGTGATAGTAGAATTTTAATTTTGCATTTTGCACTTTTCTCTAATATATTGATGTCTAAGTCTCCTAATAGCCTGATTGTCTAATAAAGAGTAACAGAGGTCACTGTCTTACATGTAAAGTAAAGCAATCATTCCATCATATTTATGAAAATAAATAAATAAAACCCAAAATGCCAAATCGTAACTATAGTTAACAATTTAGCATAAAATCCAAAGACAAAAGGTATTTCATAATCACGATTTCACGATCAAAACTGCACAACCAGTCAAATTCATATTAGTATATTATATAACTTTCTAATTAAGACGATCAAAAGTTCATAATGAAAAGTAGACTATGTGACTAGGCAAGTCAATACCCATTAAAATTTGTTTATATTTTCTTTTGTATTGCCACCTGAATCACTCATAAGTGTCCAAATACAATATATGAAACAAATATAATACTAAGGACTCTTACTTGCTTGCCATTAAAATAAAATTACATTCACAACATAGATTTGAAAATTACATAAAAGATGCAATTAAATAAAAAAGAACATGAACCAATAAATTGTAGTATACTTTGCCTTACCTCTAAGGACTAAACACACTCCACGTCGGGTTTCCTCCACCAATAGTGCATGGGATCTTGGTACAAGAACTTATCTCACAACTTGGGAAGTCTTGACAAAACCAACAGAGCATGACGTGGGATAACCTAGACCAAAGCTCAACACATGAGCATAAAGACAAACTAGAAGGCTAGGGTGTTGCTACTTGGGCATGCCACCCGTAGGGTTTCTTATGCTTCCTAAGCCCTAATTTAGAGAGATAAAAATAGAGAGAGATTAAAGAAGGGTGTGCCACCCCTTAGGCTTAGAGAGAGAGAGATTGAGATGTCAAGTGTATAGAGAATAAGCCCCCTATAGCTAGTTTATATAGAATAAAAGTTACGGTTTCTAGGGTTAGGGTTTTACCATCATTATGAGACTCAATCTTGACCTTGGATCTTAGAGACCTGCGGGTGAAGTTGTCTCATCTATTCATTCTTTAGATCAACCATCATGATTAAAGGAATGAGGTGGAACTATTATCCCTTAGTTTCCATAACTCTATTCCCATCAAATGTTAGGTAGAGAAAGTACTACATCAATATCGATTAATTCTTACACTTTTCCTTTTTGAAATCAATAAAAATCTTTACACCACACTTTTCTAAAATTCTCAAGTCAACATGTGGCTTAATTAGAAACAACCAATTTAGGAAAGAATAAGAGGAGGTGGGACGCCCACCCCATGGGTGGCCATGTGGACCCCACACCCCACTAATTGGTGGGCCCAATAAAATCCAATGGGTCCCCAATATATTAGAAATTAATTTTGAGATAATCAAATAAAATTTATGTAGTCATTAAATAATTTATTTTTCTCTATGATTAAAATAAATCCAGAAATTGATTTTTCTCTATTTAAAAATTATATTTCAATAAAATATAATACCCAAAGAGATCCAAAAAATTCTTTTTAATTACCCAAAAATAACTAAAACATATTCAAAGAGATTTGATGGGAATAGGATCAATAAATTTACGTTTACGACAAATATACTGAGGATTCCATCATTTCTAGAGGCCGTATCTCACTGCACCTTCTCAAACTGGCTCAATAGTTCCCATGACCTATAGCCTTTTGCCGGGGTTCATGATTGGACTAATAAAGTAAGCCAGTAAGTGAAGGAGATGCGATCCTAATCCATGGATTACATGTCCCACCTTGAGGACAAGTCTAGGTCCCATTTCAGCACTGCTTATGGATCCTTCCAACGCAGTCCAATGTTGCAGAGAGTCATCTCTTTCGCACATGTACACGTTATATACCTTTATTCAAAAGGGCCGCTTCTCGAACGGTTATCTAGTGTACATTGCACGTGATGATAATGATGAGGATTTAGGCCCTTGTCCTTCCAACCATCCATCACACACAAGAGTCTCATTGAGTCCTCTAGGCAAGCTGTCATGGGTACAACTGCAACTTCATCAAGAGATAACCCCACATTGAAACCCTCATTGGTTGTACAATGCCCATGACTATGGGTTTTAGACATCACCTATGAGCCATAGCCAATCAAAGTTCAGATGAGTTATCGCACTAGCAGTGCCTCATAGTCTAAAGTAGACCATACTCCCACTAGAGCCAATATTTCACTATAATGTTTTTAATACATGCTCTCATAAGGTCTTTAAATGGCCACAAACCCGCAACACATAGCATACAAAATATAGAAGATGACAAATACACTCAATTACTCAAGCTCAATGAGTCAATGTGCCAACTTCAACTGTTAAACAAGTAAGTCATGTGATGATCTATCATACGCAACTTCCCCATACGACCTTGAGACTGAAGATTGTCATCATAAGTTTTATTGCCCTCCTATACAAACACTTCTTCCTCCTCCTCCTCGATCCCTAGAGCTGATGTAGATGTTGAACTTGATGTAGATGTGGAACCTGAAAGTAATGGAACCGATTTTTTTTTTCTTTTATTAACAACCAGGTAATTCTACTTACAATGGCAAATTACGAAGTGGAAAATAAAACCCATTACTAGCTATGGATCCTAACTCTTATTGTCTAAAAAAACCATAAAATTTATTCATAAACATGATTCAATTACAAGTAGAATTCTAATTCAAATAGAATCCTAATACAAGTAGAAATCGAGAACAATAAAGTGAGAAATGAAAACTGAAAATAAACAAAAAGAAAAAATGGGAAGACTTATCTGAACTTCATCTAAGATCATCCCATAGGACTTGGCACACCCTACACCCGATTACTAAACTGATGGGCCATTGATTCTGCTTGAGCCATCCAAATCTTGGAAGCACCTGTAGTAGTACCCTCTCACAGAACCAGGGTTGAAAACGTGGAACCTAGCACAATTAAGTTTTATTTTCAACCCTTAAACTTGAACTCATAATGGTAACTAGGAGGGGAGTGCCTCCACTTCTAGCTAGCCCGGGTGGTCAAGCCACTTTCTTTATGGCCTTACCTTAGGCGGGGCATCATCCTACCACAAGAGAAAGAGGAGGCTAGAGAGAGAATGATGAGAGAGACTGGTGTAGAGGAGAGGAAAGAGAGAGGTCTCCCACCTAATGATGGGAATCAGGTGAACCCCCTTCACATAATCCTTCAGGGCTTAAGGTTTGCCATCTTCCATTAAGATTCACATTTGATCAAGGAATCCTATATAATCTATGAGGTGGAGAGAGAATTAAATCTGGGCCATCCATTGTTTAGATCATTTATCATAATTAAGGACGAACCCTAGAATCATTTTCAGTTTGATCCTTCACCCATATCCACTTCTCTTCAAGCTATAATTTAGATCTTCCATACTCACATAGAAATAATTTCTAGTATCGTTAGAAATCCAAATCAACAAGGAAAAAAAAACTCAACACAAAATCCTAACTAATTGAGAAAACTAGGGCATCTCATGGGCCATGTGGGGCCCATGTCCACCCCTTATAGGGCCACACGCATGTGGGGCCAGTACCTACAATCAAACGCAGGAGCTCATGATTGGCCTATCAAAGCTAGCCAATAAATAACAAAACCATGAATCTAGTGTCTGGATTTCAAGTTCACCCCGATAGTAAGTTCTATCCAAAAAGGATGGTTATGCACTTATCATTATAGTGCAAGGGGGACACTCTCTTATACATGTATACACAGTTCCCTCTCTATAGGGTTGCTTCTCAGAATGCGGCTTTTATGTGTACATGTTTTGCATTGCTTTTTATGTGCCCATACCTCTTTATCGTAGTTATGGACATCTTAACTAGCCACTTACAAGATGAGGTACCGTGGTGCATGTTGTTTGCAGATGATGTAGTTTTGATTGATGAGACCCGAATCGACGTCAACACAAAATTAGAACTTTGGGGGGATGCTTTAGAATCTAAAGATTTTAAAATTAGCCGGATAAAGACAAAGTATATGGAATGCAAGTTTAGTAATAATAGGAGTAGAGACAAGGAAGTAGTTAAGATTTTACGGCCAAGAAATACTAAAAAGAGTGCACTTTCGATATCTTGGGTTATTAATTTAGGAAAATTGAGAGATTGAGGAATATGTTGTGTTGGATTTAAGTCCTTTCAAGGCCTTAAAATTCTGACATTTGAATAGCTCTTAACTTCAGTGGGAGTAACAGAGCGACATGACTCTAGGATCTTGGCACACTGGAGCTAAGAATCATGAAACCCCGAGTGAATCATGAGGAAGATTTGTATACTTGAAATGTATCGATAGACTTCAGGGTTACCTTCTTGTAGTATGTGCATACACAATGGTAATGCATGGTAAGCCGCTCTTCCAGGGATCCACTGGTGAGAGATCTATGCACATGTGCCAAGAGAGGAACCCCCATGCCATGTGTGTGCATGTTCTCTAAGGGGTGCTTGAAATCCACTAGTACTTGGGGATTCAAGGTCGATCATTGGTTTGACTTTGATAAGCAATATCATGAGCCCCTGATTACACATTGTAGGTCATGAGTTTGTTGGGTTATACCGAGAAGGTGGCTTTGGATTCAAGATCTGCCAAGTGGAGTGCTCTGATTCCTAATTCAACTCCTAAGATCCTAATTTCTCTTGGAAATATTTTTAAAAAATATCAAAATGATTTATTTTGATGAAAAATGATTTTAATGATTTTGTGGATTTTTGGAACTTTTTTAGATTTTTTTTTAGCAAGAAGATGAATTTTCCAAAATTGTTTTTATAAAATGACAAACAAGGACAGTTCCCTGGGACCCACACGAGACACCCAAATGGCCAGTGGGTTAACGTCAATCCCCCAATGGGGGACCCCCTTGTCCTTTGTGCTTTTGTTATTTAAGTGAGGGGCATTTAATTATGCTATTTTGTAAAATTGAGAAATTAATTTGAGCACATGTTAAATGTGAAAAGCAAGTGGTTTGTGCACATGTGTGAGCCTTCTAGAAGGGGCATAGGGTTTGATCTTTCAACTTAAACCTTCAAGGTATGTGGTAATTGTGCACTTAACCAATTAGCTTATGTGACATGATATGATAAGTCACACATGCTCTTATAAAACACAAGGAAGTTTCAAATTTGATTTTTGCTGGAAATTGTCATCAAGGGTGTGCACCACTCTTTCTCTCTCTAGTCTTACTTGAGTGGTATGCTCTAAGCAATCTCCTCTTTCTCTCTCTTCCATTAGATCAAAATTAAGTGTTCAATTCTAGTGAGAGAAAGCTCCATTGATGGCTCCATTGATGATGATTTCAAGCTCAATCAAATCCATGGATGATCTATTTTCAATACCTTCAACAATTTAGCAAGACCCTTTGCCATTGATTTTAGTCTTTTTTTCTTGCTGTAAAATCCTAATTACAGCAAGGTTCCATCATCCATTTGATTCTTGATGCCTGAATTTCTTGATCTGCTTTGATCCATATAGTTGATAGCATCATCTATGCACAAATTGATCTAGTTTTCATGAGCTTTTCTTTGAGATTTTTGGAGAGGTATTGACTGATATTTTTCTGAGTTTTTCGCATCCAAATTAGTCAATTGAATCATGTTTTTGATGGATCAAATTGTTGATTTTGTGAGAGAAGATTATGTATGGCGTTTTGTGAACTCATGAAACCAGTTTTGTGAATTTTGTGCCACGATTTCTCCCACGAGCTCCACTTGTGTTTTGATCATTTGATCTCTATAAATCCTTCCATGTTTCTAATGTATATCAGTAGATGCTTGGCTTCCTACTTTTGAGATGATGAATTTGGAGACATTGCATGTCACTCGACTTAAGGTCGTGAATCTGGCACCCGAGAGCTCCAATCGGCGTCTCATGCATATTACATTATTCACTTTAGTATATGCGTGTTGTAATGTTCGAGATCATGTTTTCTTGAGTTTTGTAAAGTCATTTGATGTATTATTTTACAGGGTAAATTTGAAGGGTACAGAATTTTTTAAAACACCTCATACTGGTCTAGTTTGATGTTCTCCATGTGTAGTTTAGTTTGGCGATGAACAAGGGGCCCTAATTGAGTTGTCCTCTTATTTTAAGTGTATAAGAAGTTTATTTGCTCACTGTAATCACAGTTATGTTGCGGTAATTCAGAGTTGTAAGCTCAATTGTGTTGTATAGTACAAGCTTTTGAGTTGTATTGTCATGTGTTTCTGACATAGTTCAAGTGCAAGTCCATGCAATTTGTTTTTCTATACATTCTCTTGTTACATATAGAATTAGAGCTGGATGGGCGAAGTGGAAATGTGCAACTGGAGTTTTATGTGATAACTGCATACCAATGAAGCGGAAGGGCAAGTTCTATAGGACAGCTGTGAGACTGGCTTTACTTTATGGGATAGAATGGTGGGCGATAAAAAAAAACAACATACCCATAGAATGACGATAGCTAAGATAAGGATGTTCAGATGGACGAGTGGCAAGACAAGAAGGGATAGAATTCAAAATGAATACATTCAGGAGAATTTAGGTGTGGTACCAATAAGTGATAAGATGAGGAAAGTAGACATAGGTAGGTTGTCCATGTGTGGCAAACCCAGTACAACACCTATTAGGAGGTACGAGTTAGTTCAAGTGAAAGGCTCAAAAAGGGCAAGATGTAGGCCTGAGTGGAAGCAGATAAAAAAAATATGGAGACTTAAGGCCTCACTGAGGGGATAACCGTTAATAGAGCAAAATAGGCTTACTAGGATTCGTATAGCCAACCCCAATTAGTTGGGAAAAGGCTTTGATGATGATAATGATGATGATGTTTTGCATTGGTTGATGAGGATTTGGCACATGCCTTCACATGGCTGAAACCACACATAGGAATCCATATGGCTTCTTGGCTCTAGTCATCATCCCTAAGCATCTTACGGATCTCAACACGGGATAACCCTTCAATGTAAACCCTTAATGGCCATGCCTTTTTCCATGGGTAAGGGTTTTGGACATGACCTGGACAATAAACTGCCAATCCAAGGTCGGTCAACCCACACCCCGCTATAAATATATTTATTTTTACATGCTCCCAAGAATTTTAAAGGCCACAAACCTCAACATAACCAACTCTCTGTTGGTTATGTAGCCTTTCAAGGCCCTAAAGCCAATAGTCTTACGTTCAGTGGGAGTTAGAGAGAGACTAAATTTGGGTGCTTGGTGCACTGGGGCCCAGATTCATATACCCCGAGTATTTGAGTCATTGAGAGTATATGTTTTGAGAGTGTGAACTTTCATGGAGGTTTGAAGGTCACCTCCCAGTTAGGACCATATTAATTAGAATACCTCATAGTTTGTGTGATAAGCCAGGGTTTGGAGAATCCAATCGAGAATAATAGAATCCAAGTATTTGAAAGAGTATTCGTCCTGTATGGAATGGTCGGCTCATGAGACATGAACCCGTATTCTGACACTAGACCATTCCATGGTATGTGCACCCACAATCATATGGGGGAAGCCACTTTTCTATGATATTATCCAACTTAGAAGAGCTAGTGCACATGTGCTTTGAGAGGACCCCTGAATTTGAGTAGGAACATGTCCCATAGGGATGCACTAGTAATCCATTGAACCGTCGGTGACGAGAAGTTCTGGTTCGACGATTTTGATGTGACCAATTATATGTCCCTGCCATAGACTGTAGATCATAGGTCCATTGGGTCAGCTTGAGACGCCGGTGGAACGTCATTCGGGTTAGCTCAATAGAAGACTCCGACTAGTGTTATAAGTCTAGAGATCTCATTTACCTTTAGCTCATATTAATCTAAAATTGATGAGAAAATAATTTTATATTGACGATAAATTGTGTAATAATGTTGAGAAATCATTTAGAGAATTTTTGGGATTTTTGGAGAATTTTTCAGATTTTTTTTAAACAATAAAAATATGATTTTCAAATTTGTTTGACATAAATACCAAACAAGGATATTATATGGGGATGCCACATGGATCCCAAGTGGCCATAGGGATGCCACGTGGCACCCCCACCTCCCCACTCGTGGATGACATCATGCTGATGTCATATCCATGTGGGGACCTATTTGTCATTAATTCTTTTGTTGGTATTATGTTATAACATGTTATCTTGTTATTTAAAGTGTTATATATTGTTGTGATTTAAGTTACATGTTTTTTTTTTTGCTCATATGTGCCATTTTTGGCATGTGTGAAATATGGGGTTTTGAGATTATCCACATGATTTTGTAGCATGTGGGTATATCTTATGTGGCACCACCTTATGGGCTTGACCCATGTAAAGCTTTAGTATTGTTAAAATCCTATTGGTGGTGTCATAAGATATTTTATTCACATGTGTGGATGTCCCATATTACCTTTATGTCTATGTCCTTGTATTTTATTGACTCTAAGTGTAAACATGAATTTGGACTTAATAGGAAATAAAACATGGAGCTAAGGGCTTCAAGCTAAAATGACTATAAACCTAGGTTTTAAGGAGTGAAGGGTGTCAAAAGCTCATCCATTGATCTTGGTGATAAGATATGGATGAGTGGCTTGGATAAACGCCTCTCATGTGCCGTTGATCTAAGGCATCAAGGGTCAAGATCAAATCCATCTTTATGATCTTAGTATAAAAATAACTTACGTAATCAATTATAACTCTAACTTGAGTAATCATTTCATTAAGGTATTGACTTTTCTTCTTATATTTTTAATTCCTACCTCATTTACATTATCAAAGCTTGCTGTAATTCTTAATTTACAATAGCTTTCTTCATTTTTGGTCATGAAAACTTGATATTTGAAGAGTCCCAAAGCAATAGTGTAGTCCATACACATAGTATGTGTAGACTAGCTTGCTTACTCCATGATCTTGAGTAGTTTCAACTTGAGTTTCTTGATCTTGAGCATATGAAATAGTCCCTTGAGTTCCTGTTTTTTTAATGTTGAAAAGTTCGTGTGGTCCCTTATGGACTACATGGTATAGTTTCACCATAACTTCCTTATTTTGTGTAGTATCTCTCTTTAACTTTGAAGGACTATTTTGATACATATCTCTCTCATGATTTGATCCCCATTAAGTGAAATAAATGTGATCATTTGCTTTCCATTGAATTGATATCCTTGAGTTATTATTATCACCAGTGCCTTAGACAATGAGACAAAATTAAGTCCTCAAAAGGCCCTTTTGTGGCCCGGGCACAAGGGATTCGAACCATGGTGTCCCCATGTATGTTTACATGTTAATTTGATGTATTTACAGTTTTAAATGGATTTATGATTGGTTAAATTGAGTATGTTGTGTGTATATTGAAATTGTTTTTTAATCTTGCGGTATGAACTTTAATGCTATGCATTATTGTTTATGCGAATTGAACTCTAATCGAATTATTATGATCTAGTGTATGATGTATATGAGACATTATCATATATGATGAGGATGAAGAATGAAGATGAAATTATCATATAATTTTGTTATAATGAGGAATTGCGAGTGCAAGTCATCCAATATGTTGTAGAGATGTACATTGTGAATATTTGAATATTGTATTGAGCTAATTGTATTTTTGAGTAAGGGATTTGTAAGGGACCTTTTAGGGTTGAATTTTATTATTCAAATGTGTATAAACCATGTTTGTAGGCTGGAATATATGTATTATGGTTTTGTATTGAGATACTCATGCATTTAAACCCTTGAGTTTTTATATAATGGAAATTTTTTAAAAGATTGCATTTCTAGCTCATTGGTCTTATACCACCAACACTCTCTTCCTTTGTGATCTAGGCCTTACATCTTCTCTAGACCCTAGAACTACTCAATATCCAATCAAGCTTGTCACCCTTGAACACGTGCTCTGATGTGCCTCTGATTTTAGACCTACTATTGAATCCACATCCATGATCTTCAAGAACCTCTCCTTTAGGTGCTTATTATATCAAACAGAGATTTTAACTATTGCTGCTTCAGCCTATTCGCTTTTATGGTATAGAACTATGATGCAAAGTTGATACAATCATATAAGCAAAGGAGAGAAATTGTTACTTCACCAATGCCCTGTAGAATTTTATTTTCCCACTATCTAGGTTCTAGTTTCTACAAAATTGAAAAATAAGCAAATAAACACTTAGATGTTCAAATGTGCTCCAACTGCACTCACGACTAGATAGGCTACACATGGGGCTCAATACTCCAATAGTGAGACATTGGAGATCTGGTATCTCGCTCCTACAGTGTTTTAAAATCCGGGATGCGGTTGAAAGCAGTGGGGCGTGCCAATGCAGCGATGCAGTCAATAAATATAAAAAAAATCTAAAAAAATAGGTTAATGCATATAAAAAAATGTGGAGGTGATATATGTGATAGTAGATATTTAGTTTATTTATTAACTCCAAAAATACTAGTTGTTAGAGATTTTGTATCCACTATCCCCTGATAGAAACTAGAAACTTGAAACTAGCTTCATGAAACATTCAACATTCAACAATCAACAACCAAGCACAAATCTGCAACCACATACTTTGAAATTACAAAATACTACAAACTAAAATTCCATAAAGATTAAAGAGCTTTAAAGTTACAAACCTTCAATTTGTCGTCACAAGTTTGCCTAAACTTCCTCAAATCAGCACCCAAACGATACAAATCAACAACCAAGCATCAACAAATGCACAAATTAAAGGAGAACTTCAACAAATAAAATTTTCGGCCAATTTTTTTTTGATTCAATCGATCCAATAAAAGCCACGGATGTGGCTAAAAAATGTTGTTTGGGAGGTTTAATACCCCCAAAACCCTTTTCCCTCATTTTCGAAGGTCAAAAAGACCTTATTACCCTTGCCTAAGGGGTATAGTTTAGAAAAAAAAATGGCGGAAGATTATGCGGCCTAATGTGGTCAGATGCGGAATGCAGCCCTGATGCGGAGAGATGAAGCACATATGTGGGCACATCTCTCCAAACCACATATGCGGGGATTTTCGATGCGTAGCCCAACGCATAGTGCTTGATGCGATCGCATTTTAAAACACTGCGCTCCTATATGCTGCTCACCACTGAATAGCATTTTATTTTAGATATTTAAGTTTAATGCAACTGTAGAACTATAATAAAATAGAGAGGGAATATAGTTAACAACGTTTTAGTAAAATTCAAAGTTCAATGCTGCATATTTTTTTGATTATGTGGGATCCAGTTTGCATTTTTTTTTTTGTTTACCTGGTTGTTTGGCATCCATTGGCCACTTAGTGAGAGGCCTTTTATGCCCAATATTTAAAGCCCTCTCCGTTATAACCCATTGCCCACTGCCAACTTCAGATCCTTCATCTTCATCATAATCATATGGTTGAATTTTATCCAACAGTTCTTTTTGTTTCATTGTTTTTCTTTTCTTATTTTTTTTTTGTTTAGGCTATCCAAACATATAGGGGCCGTCACTTGGTGTGACGGTAAAAGGCTCGGATAGCCAGCACAAATGCGTAGGTTCGAATCTTGAGAGCATCCACTTTGTGCATAAAAAGCCAAAGGTTAGGACCATTTCCATCTTACCCCTCCCGGGACCTTGCGTAGGTGGGACCAGCGCCAGGTTATGGCCCTTAGGTTATCCAAAACATACACTAATCTCTCTTCTAATCTCATTCGTTGCTTGAGGCTTGCCAACACATTCCCGGTAATTCCAACAAGATGTAGCTTTTGCTAGAAAATACCCCTGAATATGTTATCTCATACACCATACAAAAAACACTACTTCGATACTTCGGGTTGTTGTGTCTCTTGAACATTTCTACACCGAGTCTCTGTTACTTGATGAAGAAGAAGACTTTGCTCCCAAAAAAGTTTTAAAATATGAAACTGACTAAAAGTTGATTTTATGTTCATAACTTTTGATACCGAACCCAAAATTGATCAAAATTCTATTTCTGGATTTTAATCTCCCCAGCCTTGAATGCCTCTAATACTTGGTGAATCTTCATCTTAGAACCTTCAAAATGATTCTCAAAGAATTGCCCAACGATTCGAAATAGAAATCCTAATTCTTTTGAAGATTCTGGAAGCACAATTTTTTAATCTCTATTTTGTTTTTTTGTTTTTGAGTTTTGATCTTGGAGATATGTTTCTAAGGGGATTCTGAGGGTGTTACATAACCTGGGAATTTCTTTCCGCCCCTGCTCCTAGGGCTGCATAAAGCATTATGTGTAATATGGCCGAATTTGATAACACTAGTGATATCTTTATTTTACTCAAATGAGTACTATCAAGATGGGTTGTTTTCATTAAAAAAAACCCTAATCATTTTCATACAATTCCTAAATTGGGTATGACCCTTGAGGATGCGTACCCACCGTATCAGTTTGTCTATTGTGCTTTAGGCATACTAGCAGCTCATCCAAACATGCTATACCTTAATTCTGTGGAGCCTACAGAATCATCCTTGGACCCTTAATAAGGAATAAGCAAAACCCTTATGCTTATGCCTGTGAATAAGAAGAAAATGGTGTTGGATGCCAAGAATGACATACTCTGCTTGATGTCTAACATACACATTTTTGCTATCCAAATCAGGTTTTTCATAGATGGCAAAGAACTGTAATACATTGACAAAGTAATATCTAGTTAGGAGCGTAACGTCGATTATTATCTAGTTAGAGGTATAATTGGGATTCATTGCTTATTAGGGTAATTTTTCCATGTGAATGACGTGTGATTAGTCGAGAAAAATAGACCAATCAACATGATCTGCCTAATTTGTCTCTCTTCTTTGTCTTCTTATGTTCTGTTCTTTTCTTCTTGTATATAGATGATATGCTAATACTCAGAACTAGAATAGATTAACCTGGTATCCGTTCAAGGTCCAGATTTGAAGGAAAGTTTGAGGGTGAACTAGTGAAACTCTATCCATACTACCAATGTCAGCAGTTATACAGTCAGGACCGCTGATGCTGCAAGTAAATAAGTACTCCAACACTAGAGACCTTGATATTTGAGGATAATGATGATTTCTTTTACTATATTTTGGAGGATGTTTCTTACGAACTTTCTTGATTTCTTAAAAACCCTAAAATTGATTTTTAGGGTTTTATTGATCGGATAAATTGGATGATTTGACTAGTCTAGTTGCACAGATTTGGTCAATTTTTAATGAGAAATCATCTAAACTTTAATGGAATCAAAAGATTAAGTTATTGGATCAGTGGAATCTGATACAGATCGATTCAGTTTTTTGGTGTCTGGTAGCGACTATTTGATGTTTATCAAATAGCGATCTTGCAGCCACGATTGTATAATCAGTTGCTCCTTATTGCATGGTGTGGTGTTATTATGTCTTTACAGAGTATCTAAGAGAGATCTGAAGGTGTGTCCATATCTCAAAAACAGATTCTCATTGGTTTAATGATTAATTTATTTGTCTCGGAATGGTACCAATGTCACAAGCACAACAAACATGATCTATGGAGTATTATGGCCTTCAAATCACGACTGCCAAATTTGATGGCTCAAACAACTTGAATGGGCCAGATCTGTACAGTTCTACCTTGGTGGAAGGAAAAACTTGGTTATATTGATAGTCATATAGAAAAACATTGGAAAGCTTGTGACATGAATTTTATGAACTGGCTTTTGAATTCTATGTAGCCATACTTGCGTCGCATGTTTATGAATAGTGTTACTTTATGAAGAGTGTTACTTAAAATAACTATGGGAAGCAGTGGCTGAAGCTTAATCACAGAAGAATAATATCTCAAAAATCTGGAAGTTAGAACAGCAAATCAGCAACTTCAAACAAGATACATCAGTTGTAGATTATTATGCTAGTTACACGGTATTTGGGATGAACGGCACCACTATGAGCCCATAAATTGCTCTCATTGTGCAAAAGAGCAAAATAGAAAGGTTGGAATAGAAGTATATATTTGACCTATTGGGGCCTTAATCCAGAATATGAAACTATTAGATCTAATGTTCTGGGTGGTGAAGCTTGACTACTGGAAACAACTTTTTTTTGTTTTTCCTTCAATATAAAGAAACTCACGGGAAATTATAATTCTGTTTTATTGGTGAGTTTGAAAGGTCTGTTCTTTTTCTAACACCTTAGTGTCGTGGTAGGGGTCGTAGTGGTGGTTGAGGTGGAGGCCGTAGTGGTGGTTGAGGTGGAGGCCGTAGTGGTGGTCTGCACTTGTTTCTAACACTTCACTCCTAAAGAAAAGGATAAACTGAAATGTGCCCATTTTGGAAAGTTTCAACATGCTAAAGGACTGTGTTGGGATCTCATTTGACGACTTAATGTAATTCATCTCATGCCTTTTATTATATCGACTAGTGAGGAGGCCAGTCATACTCGTGCAAAAGAGGTTGCACACGTGGCAGACTACAAGATATAACAGCCAAGTTGGGCATGATGGCTATCTATGCTCCAACTTGAGGAGTGTTGAAACTGCAATATCTAGTTAGGGGAATAACTGAGAATCATTATTTTATCGGGGTAGCCTTTTATATTTTATGTTAATAATATATAAATGTGATTGGTCTAATACGATAGATGAATCCAAATGATCTGCCCAATTGTCGCTCATATCTCTCTTGTTCCTTTCTTCTCCTCTTTTTCTCTTTTATACAGATTTATACTAATACTCAGGATCTAGATCCAGGTTCAAATTTTAACTTGGTAGATGGCAAAGAATAAGATTTTCTAATTAACAGAAAAGAAAAGCAGGACCTGTAAATGTTACGAGGCCCTTCCAATGACCCATTTAAAAGCAGATGCCAGAAAGGGGCATGAATCAACTAATTAAACTTATGCGAAAATAAGCAGCGAACTTAAGATTATTCCAGACATCGCCTCTGCTGGCCGAAACTAAAATTTGGTTAGATATCAAATTCAATGAGATACTTTTACCTAAATAATGATGACTTAGAAAAGATTGTGATCATTATCAGTCATAGTTGTTATCTTCCTATGCACCTAATTGTTGCTCCTTTGGTATCATCAGATATGATCTCATTGATCTCACACGACAAGCGGTAGCAAAACATGCGAACCAAATATTCCTGAAGGTCATAGCAGCCTATCAGTCAAAGGACCTCCATGGAGTAGCTCTATACAGCCAACTCTTCTTGGACATTGTCAATGACCTTGACACACTCTTGGCATGCCATGAAGGGTTTTTGCTTGGGCCATGGTTAGAAAGTGCAAAAGAACTTGCACAAAATGAAGAGCAAGAGAAGCAGGTGAATTCCATACATATAAATACACCATTTTTCAATTTCAAATTTTTGGGAATTGGTTGTCAACCACTACTAGTCCATTAGCATGTACTAATTTTCTGTCTTCGTTTCTTTTAGTATGAATGGAATGCCAGAACCCAAATAACAATGTGGTTTGACAACACAGAAGTGGAGGCCAGCCTACTTCGGGACTATGGTAGGTTCTCGGGATTATTGTTGCTTGTACTTCCAAGGTAGCTTGTTTCCTTGATTATTACTGTATTGTTAGACATGTCTATACATATGTTTTATCAGGGAACAAGTACTGGAGTGGACTACTACAAGACTACTATGGTCCTCGAGCGGCAATATATTTCAGTTATCTATTGGAGAGTTTGGAAACAGGAGAAGATTTTCGTTTGATTGACTGGAGAAGGGACTGGATTGCACTTACTAATAAATGGCAAAATAGCAGGAAGATTTTCCCCTCAAAAGGGGAAGGCGACGCACTCAACATCGCCCTTCAGTTATACGAGAAATACTTGCAAAATCCAGTCATGTGATCAGTGACTGTTGTAACTGCAAAGACTTAAAAGATGGAGAAATGCCTTCCATGTTTCTCTAATAAGTTGAATAACCATATCTCCTCTTGTGCCTACTTCACGTCTTGCAAGTTCCTCTGGTTCCTTTTTGTCATTTTCCTCTTCCACCATTAAACATTTGTTCTCTTTGCTACCTCTTATTCATCAAGATTTCTTAGTTTTTAGCCTTTTACCCTCCTTTCTCCTTAGCGCCTCTTGATTTTACTTGCATTACCACTCTTCACTGATGAAGATGTTTTATGAAGGTTTCTTGGGTGTTTCTTCCTCGGATTCAGCAATTTGTACATGCAATTTTATTTCTGTGGATGTATGTCATCAACTTTGTTTTTGAACGACACAAGCATTAGAAATAATTAGCAGTAGAAATATATATTTTAGTCATCCATAGGGGTTTCTAACCTGAATAGCATTTTTCAAGCGGATTTTTAGATGTAGCTCTACTTTTCTGGGGAAGCTTCCTATGCTTACCCTCCAACATAAAATCTATATACTCCCTCTTATCCAACCCTCCATTTTGAATTGAGGGCTAAGATGGCTCCAATCACAATGTCAAATTTTTGTAATATTTTATTTTTAAATTTTTCTATAAAATATCTTGACACCAAATTTTGGGAGTCCAATCCCTTATTAAACTTGCACTTCAATATATATATATATATATATATATAAATATTTCTAATAAAATAAAATGATAAAATACCTAAAAATTTCAATCGGTATTTTGATCATTATATTTTATTGGAAAATTATTTTTAATATTGAACCCCAAGCTCCAATAATTTGATGATATGTATCAAATTTCATATTCATACAATATATATAAAAGACTAAAAATAAAATAATCTGAAGCATCGAATCTAAGATCAAAGGATGAGTGACTTCTCAAAATTAGACGGAGCGAAGTGTAGATCTTCCATGCTTTAGGTGACCTAATTATCTCAATATTTGAAATATACACTTCTAGGTTGCGAATCAGGAGCATTGTGCCGATTTCTAGTAGAAAATTGACCGTTCTATAAAACAATTGGATCGGGAATGGGAGGTGGATTAAGGGTGACATCGGGTCCGGGTACCTGTTCCCGTTTGCGATGGTTTCAAAAGGATCCTATCCGGACCCGGACCAGGACCTGTACCGGGTAAATTGGCGATGACCCCTCTTTTGGGTTTACAAAAACAAGACAGGACAAGAGAGAAATCACAGGACCCGTTTTCTCTCTCTAGTCCTATTGATTAGGCAGTACCTTACATATTTGCTTGTATCCAGGTGTTTATTAAGAGTTTTTTTTGCAAGACAATCGCTATTAAAGAACAAGAAAACGCCTTTTTTTTTTTTTTTTCGGTAACAAGAAAACAGCTTTCAGAAGCTTGAAAAATCCTTTAGAACTGCAGATTATAGGCAGGCACTCTTCTCCAAGTGAGCTCACTTTCAACCACATCACAGGGAATAAAACTGAGAGAGCCCCACTGTTAAAGACCGACCTTTCACAGTGAAATGGCCAACAAAGAGATAGAATGGGAAGCCATTGATGGATCTTGGGGAGCTTAGAGAGAGAGGGGGTGAAATTGTCAAAAAGGAGTTGGGCTTTTTCCAAAGGGAATGGCTTATTGAGCTTAGAAAAAGACATAGAGAGAAGCCATGGCTGGATGTTCGTGGAGCTCTCTGAAACCATGACTGAATCTTAGTGGAGCCGCAGCTGTTTTAGATGCTGCTCCTCCTTGCCATAGATGCTGCTCCTCCTTCCCATCTTCTTACAAACGAGAGTGTGGATCTCACACTCTCTCTCTCATCTCACCAGCCCCATCAAAACCCCTCTATTCTCTCTTTTCATGATGCTCTCTGCAAATCTCAAGCTCTCACAATCAAGGTGCAGTTTATATGAAGTTGCAAATCGAACCCTCATCTCACCCCATCACAACCCTCTGACTCTCTCTCTAAAGCTCACCCATCAAAACCACGCCCATCAAAATCCCTTTGTCTCTAATCTCTATAATACTACCGGTCGGCTACCCGATGGGTTGGGTATGGCAGAACCCGTACCCGACCGAGGAATAGGCGGGCATAAGATATTTTTCTCGGACGTTATTTATGGGTCTAAAACTAGGACCCATACCCAGACGTAAGTCAGATATACCTGCTGGGTCTTGGGTCGCGTACGGGTCCATTGCCCCCCTAAGATGGATGGCTCAAGGAAACCCAAAATTGCCTTGGTTCTCTTGAACTTTTATCTTTGAATTTTCTTTGTTGAGTGTCACCGGTTCTGACTCATGAATCGCCCAACGAAGACATGGTGAGCATGCATTCTAAAAAAAAGAAAGAAAACAAAGTCTAGGAGAGCATGAATACGACTCCAAGCATTTCAAGACTTGAATTTGATTTTTAAATCAAAATCAATAAGGACACCCCAGGTACAATTTCCTAATAGATCCACAAATTTGTATCTAACGGCACCCCTTTTTTTAAAAAAATCTTTCTTCGAACCCCTAAAGGCATTCAACCGCATTTTAGGACATGGTGCCGTCGCAAACAAATTATGGACTAGCAAGATACCTACTCTCTCTCTGTCTCATCACCGTACCATTTTCCCTATCCTTCTCTCTGCCTCTCTCTCATCTCCCTCTTTTCTTTCAATCTCTCTCTTACACCCTCTCTCCCCACAAACCTCTCCTCTCTCATATTCTTTTTTATTTATTTTTTAATGGTAACGTATGACTTATCATTAATTCAAATATAAAATACAAGATGTTCATGCAAAAACACAAGATTACAAAAATGAAGTAACCAACAAAGATGAAATATGAATTCCTCCTTTGACAAGAACATCAACATCTTCATTCGTCTCTCTATAACAATGTTGGACCATTGTCATAGAGGTTGATAAAATATCCTAAATTTGATAAAAAATAGTCTTTAATCTCTAAAGAACATGGGCCTTTATCTTACTCCAGGCCATGACATTTACCGAGTCTCCTTTGATAATCCTGCCCCTTTTCAAAGTGGATAGCAATTTAAAACCTCATAATAAACTTCATGCTTCTGCCTCATTTGCTGTTGTGATACCACAAGGACCCGAGTAAAAAAATATAATGTGACCCAAATTATCTATAATGAGTCCACCATAGCCTGCTACCATGGATTGCCAATTGAACTTCCATCAAAATTAAGTTTGAAGAAATTCACTAGTGGTGGTATCCAAACAACCTCACTACGATGTTGGTGGTAACACCCACAGTCGCCACATCCAAAAGATTGCTAATGATACAACTTTTAAGAATAAAACCATTATCCTTATTTGTAATGAACCAATCAGTTGCAACTGCTAAAATATTCGATTTTAATGTAGACATATCTGTACTAATACAATCAAAGACTATTCTATTTCTTTCCTTCCACACACTCTAAAAAAGTCTAATCCAAATAGATCTCCAAAGAATAGTTCATATCTTTGAAATACCAGGTGTGATCCATTGGTCAAAAAGAGCTCTGACATTTTGGGGCAAAGGTAATGACAAATTGAGGCACTGTTGAGCCCAATCCCAAAAATATGTAACAAAAGGGCATAACAGAAAACAATGTTGTGAAGTTTCATCACTATCTTTGTATAGGATACATACATTAGTTATAATAAACTCTATCTTTCTCAAGTTGTCAACAGTTGCTAATTTATCTTGGCACATGATCCATAAGAATAGCTGCACTTTAATAGGCACATGTCATTTCTTAATCTTGAATAAACCAGCATCCAACTCTCTCCAACGATCAGAAAATAGTAGATTGTAGGTTGACTTAACTGAAAAATATCCCAAAGCGGTAAGATCCCAAATAAAACTATCATCTATATTTTGAGTCAAATATGTGCCATTCAATAATTCCAACAATATTTAATACTCCTTAATAAATCTGTATGTACCTCTCCTGTACCTTCAAGGAATGAACCAAACAATATTAGTATAAACACCCCCACTAACCTCCCTGACAGATGCTAGTGGATTTAAAGTTTTTTAAAAAACCTTATGGAAAATGTATCTCTACGGGTCATCTCCAATCCATTTGTCAAACCAAAAGACTCGGGTTGTGTATGGATCCATTTGTCAAACCAAAATCCATTTGTCCATTCCATATTTATCTCTTAGAACAAGCACTCAGAAAGACTCGGGTTGTATATGGATCATCTACTACCGTTTTACTGAAAGTGTTGAGTTTTTATGTTTCAGTTTCCTAACACCCAATCCTCCCTCCTTCATTGGTTTACAAACTTTTTTCCAACTCACCAGATGAAAACTTTTCTTTCGTATGTCATCTCCTCACAAGAAATTTCATATAATTCTCTCTAGTTGCTTTTCAACTTGTTTTGGCATCTTAAATAAGTACATAAAAAATATTGGGAGGTTGGATAAGATGGATTTAATTAACGTATATCTTCTCCCCAGAAAGAGTTTTAGCTTTCCAAGCGTCCAATTTCTTGTCAAATCTCTCCACTACCGGATCCTAAATTGAACTTGAAGGCCTCGAATCCACTAAGGAGGTTCCTAAATAAGTACAAAGTAATGACTCAACCCCACAACCTTTTTACGACCATTTGTGGACAGCCAATACCAATGAGCTTGGTTTTACTCAAATTAATTTTAAATCCAGTTGAAAGAGTTCCACACTTTTCAAAAAAATCCATAGGCAAGCAATTTCCTTCACCGTGGGATTACATAATATAATGGTATTATCAATATATTATAAATGTGATATTATAAGACCATTATTACCGATATTAACACCTGATATGATCCTTTGTACTGTCAATCCATTAAGCATGACACTAAAACTCCCAGCTACCAAAGTATATAAAAATGGTGAAAGAGGTCTTTTTGTCTCAATCCTCTTTATCCTTTGGAAAACCTGGCTGCTTTGCCATTAACAAGAATAGAAAAATAGGTAGAACACAGGTAACCGCCAATCCACAATCTCCACCTTGAGCGAAAAGTCATTTTTGCCATAATACTTTGTAGTATCCCCCAATCAAATTTATCATATGCCTTATCAAAGTCTAGCTTACAAATAAGGCCCGGTTTGCCATCCTTGATTCTTGAGTGGATACATTATTGTGCAAGTAAAATACTATCCATAATTTTCCTATCATTCAAGAATATTTATTGCGGTCTTTTAATAAACATGTGAATCACTTGGCGCAGTCTATTGACTAAAATCTTTGCTATGATTTTATATAAACTACCACCAATAAGATTAATAAGCTGAATATCTTTGATCTCCGCAATGACATTTTTCTTTGAAATTAAAGCAATAAAAGTAGAATTCATGGCAATATTAATTTTACCCCTTCAATAAAATTTTTCCAATAATTGAACAATATCAGCTTTCAAAATATCCCAAAAAAATTGAAAAAAACCTATTGGGTATCCATCTAGGCCAGGAGCATCATCTCCGCATAAGCCAAAGACTGCATCTATGATTTCTTGCTCTTCAAATTTTCTCTCCATCCACTGAGTTTGTTCTAACAATAACCTAGTAAAAGGTAGACCTTAAATGGATTAATAAATCCTATTATCGGCCTCAAAAGAATTCTTGAAATGATCAACCAGACTCTTTTAACTTTTGACATATTGTCACAGTCTATTCATTCAATATGGAAGCTTTGAATTGAGTTACCTATTTTTTTTGCATTAGCAATAGCATAGAAGAATCTCATGTTTTTATATCCCTCCTTGAGTCATTTCACACAAGATCTTTGTCTCAAATGAATTTTCTGCAAATTAAGCGACTGTTTATACATAGCGACCCATAAGCTTCTGTATCTGAATTGATCATGTGTTAGAGCACTTCCCATAACCTGAATAGTATCTAAGTCCTCTATAGGAGACTTTGTTGCCCCAATTTAGATTGTAAATCTCCCCAAACATTCATCTTCCATGTAATAATCATGTGTTTCAATAGTTTGATCCTTTTTGAAAGTTGGAAACCTTTCCAACCATCAAATGATAGTATTTTTTGAGAAATCTTCAATCGGACTAAGTAAAGATCTCTCTCTTTCTCAAGAAATGGATTGTTTATTAAGTCGAAGTGTTTAAATGTTTCAGTCTTTTAAAAATCGAAAAATTTGTGTTTTCAATTTTTCAAAAGCCGAAAATTGGATATTTTTGGCTTTTCAAAAACCAAAAACTATCTTTCATTTTCAAAATTTACTGGAAATAGAAAGATTTTTGGTTTTCGAAAAGCCGAAAATTGTCGTGCTTTTGGTTTTTTCAAAAACTGAAAATGGGATATTTTCATTTTTTCAATAATCGAAAACTATCTTTCATTTTACAGTAACTTAGTGGAAAATTTACATATTTTCAGCTTTTGAAAAGTGCAAAAGCTAATTTTCAGGTTTTTCAAAAACCAACAAGGGTAGTTCCGACTTTTGGAAAAAATGTTATGAAGTTGTAAAAATAGGTATACATGTAATAACATAAACTTTGCTTTAATTCTCTAATAATGCTATATATATATATATATATATATATATATATATATATATATATATATATATATATATATATATATATATATATATATATATATATATATATATATATATATATATATATATATATATATATATATATATATGTATATATATATATATATATATATATATATATATATATATATATATATATATATATATATATATATATATATATATATATATATATATGTATATATATATATATATATATATGTATATATATATATATATATATATGTATATATATATATATATATACATATATATATATATATATATATATATATATATATATATATATATATATAAATATATATATACATATATATATATATATATATATATATATATATATATATATATATATATATATATATTAATTTCTCTTATTATTAATATAGCTTTGTTTTTTTTTTTTTATTTGGGGTGAGGAGATTTTTAATGCCGGTAATTTTGGTGTTACATATGGATTTATTAGATCTAGACCAAAAAAAAAAAAAGGAAAGAATAATAATAATAAAGGCTTATATTTGGGTTGGCCCCATGCCCAATTTCGGGCCCCCTGAAATCATAAATTACGGGCCAGGCCTTCTTGGCAGGCCCAAAAAATGTTTTCAGGATTTTTCTTAGCCCAGGCCGGGGCAGTCCGAACCCAAGTGGAGCATTTAGACAAACAATTCATCCACTCAAGCTCAACAATTTTTCACGTGAGCAGAGGAATGGAATGGTTCATCTCAACCGTTCTTTGAAGAGCAGCAGTGGATGTTCCATTATTCTTTCCCTTCCTCTCATAGATAATGTATTCTTTGATGAAATAAAGAGGTATACATCAAGTTGTAGTCAATGGTGTAAAATATAGATGAACACACTAAGTGGAGGACAGATTGAGGTATGAAATAATCGTAAAAGAGAACAAAAGTGGGGAAAAGAAAATGTAAAAAAACATTAGATGGGGTGGGGTCTTCAAATATTATTGCTTTCATACCCCTCTTAATTTGGCAAAAAGTATTCATTGTTTTATGAAAAATTGTTTCATGCGGGCTGGATCGCGTTTCTACACTATGCGGTCCGAAGGTATAAAGCATCCATCTTAAAGATTGATGCAAGTAGGTAGTCTATCTAAAAATAATTGAAACTAACCATCTAAATGTTTTCTTAATTGAATTATTATTTCTAACTTTCAAATTTTAATTATTTTTTCATATTCATGATCTCTATGTTAGAGACTACATGTCTTTAAAAATTGAGTCCAAAAACCCATCTCAAAAATAGATTTTTAAAAGATGACTCATTTCTACGTGGACTCATATAAACCGATTTTATATATCCCTCTTCCAATTTCAATTGGATTTCAAAGAAGAGAGCATATACTACGCTTCTGCAAGAGCGTATTGTTGTGTATCCATTCTCTCACCCAAAATCCTCGCTTAGGAGTATTTTTTCAGTTTAAAATTTTAGGAACCAAATAAGAATTATAAAGTTATTTTCAAAAGAAAAAAAATTGAATTTTAAGTGTTGTGGTCTTAGATTTTGCTCTTCAAGAATATGACAATCTCTATTGAATCTTAAGGCATGAGTTTTTTTCTAGAACATAACAAAATTTATTTGAGAAATCCATTTTACTGATATTAGTCTATGTGTTGTAGATATTACATCCTCCAAATTTGAGAACTACAAAGTGTCAGTAGCATGTGTTTGATCCAAGGAAGTAAATGGATAGTATACTCCCATGAGAATAAGAAATATTTTAGCCTCAAACAATCAGGATGAGTTTAAGCTCATCACAATAGCTTTCCTTGTCTGCGGGCCCCTCCTGCCCTTGTCATTAAGCTAAGATGTTGTTTGGCATCCAAACAGGCTCTTAGGTGGAGTTTTGAACCAGTCAAACACATTGACATTGGAGAAGACGACCCATCCCTCTAACAAGAAAACCATTGGCTAATTCCGTCAAACTACAATGTCCATGAATTATAAAAATGCCTTTTTCCTTGAATAAATCTCCCTGGTTCTCAAAGCACATTTTCACAAATTACCCCAAGCTTATCTAATGAACCGTACACAATGAAAGGGCCTTCTAAAGTAAAAAAAAGAAACCATTTAGTCCAAGGTTTTAAAAAATGGATCGGTGGCTCAGATTGGGCAGTAAAAATCGTATTGGATCGGTGAATTGACAATCTGAATCGGAGAATCGGTAAGATTTAGTATTAAAAAGAAAATCATTAAAGTTTATTTAAAATCTAATCTTTTTAGATTTTCAAAAAAGATAATGACATTACATTATAATTTTTTTAATTATTTTACTAAAAAGGAAATACTGACGTAGGCTCATTAACTTACAACTAGATATGAGTCCAACGGTCTAGATTGAATCTGAGCCGATCTAATGATCACGATTGCATTTCGTATTTTTAGTTTTCTCTATAAATCTAAATCACTTCAAATTTTGGATGTATATTCTTTAAAAATAAGAGAGTCTAATAAAAATTTTAAAATAATTATTTGTAAAAAATAAATTAACCAAAATGCCTTTGATACTTTTGAAAGTATTTTGGGCAATTTATATTTTACAAACTATTTTTTAATATTTTTATTAGGTGGGTCTTGATGAGAAGAACAAATGCTTAAAATTTTATATGATATAGATTTGTAGAAAAAAAAAAATTAAAATACGATCATGATCGATCAGTCTAAATTGAATCTAAATTATAAGCTCATAACTCATATGTAGTTGTGATGTAATGGGCACGCGCCAAAATTTTCCCTATTAAAAATATATAATTATAGAGAACCGGTCTCGTACGCTTTTTCAAATAAATTGGCGGGGTAGTGTGCTGGCATGCACGCTGACATAAGGCATTAGCTCAGGTCCACGAGAATATCGTGATGGTCCTGCAAATCTCAAGGCTACAGAGGGTATTTTAGTCATTCTCTTTTCCAACCGAATGGCCAATTGCTCTACAGATTCAACGATTTCTAGAAGTGCACAAGACTATTAGCGTAAAGAGCATGCTCCGTAGGAGCAAACTGTGCATATGCCACCTTGGAAAAGTCATGCTCACGAGGACTTTTTCCATACAAGATTTTGAAAACCACTTTATAATACCGAATATTTGTAAAAATTAGAATTTTTTTTTTAGTTCTCAAAGGTCTAAAATTTGATGATCTTTATATAGACTAGGGCATTATTTATCTCCGACACATGCATAAGGGAAAGTTTATATAAGGTTGTAATGTTATGATATAAAAATTAGGTGGATCTCAAAAATCTAATAGAAAAGAGTGTTTTTAAGTTAATGCGAAGTATAAAGAAATAAAAAAGAATTTCAAGTCTAAATATTAAGTTTATCTTATAACAAGTTATTTTGACATCTATTTTCAAGATTATGAAATGTTTATAGATCTGTTCAACTGCACAATTTTTTAAAATTTTAATATAATAATAAAGTAAAAACATAAATTTTCAATCAATTATGAGATTTTCAACATCAGAACTACACATTCTCATAGTTTTAAAAGAATACATTGTTTGTACAGTATAAGACATGCACCTTATAGAAACCTTACACCCCTTCTTTTTAAGATCGATGAGTAGAGGTTATATCCAAAATGAGATGTTGTGCCCGGGGACCTACATAGTGGGCTGGGCTTGCCCTAGCCTAGCCCAACCTATTCCCCTAAGAGCCGGCCTCAGCGGCCAAGCTAGTTCGGGTCAGGTAAAGAAAAACAAATCAAAAATGATGGATGAAAAAATAAGAGCAAGGCTGGGCCGGGGGCTATATTTTGTAGCCCATCCCCTACTTTTTAAGGGCTAAGCGGGCCGGGCCACGAGAACATTTACCAACCCTACAACGATTATTCTAGAAGTTGGGTGGAGGAGAAAGAAGCTACAGAGCATAGGGCCCATGACTTGCTTGGAAAGTGAGAAAAGAGGGGTTTGATTCTTTTCAACGCGAGAGGAAGGAAGGGACAGCGAATACACACTGAAACACGTTTTCTTGAGCATCTTTCTCTCTCCACTTTTTTGGGTCGTTTATTTTCTCTCTCTATTTATTCTTGTTCTTGCAACGTCTGCAGTGTACCTGGACAGTTTTCTCTGCAAAATCTCCTCTCAAATAAGCCATCTGCAAAATCTCCTCTCAAATAAACCATCCTGAAGCTCTGTTTCTTGGGATTTTTAGTGAGAGAAAACAAGCCTATATCTCTCTCTTGTGTTGCTTTTCTCTTTGATTTTTAGTGAGAGAAACCAATCAATCTTGTTTGTGGCCATGGCAAGGGAAGAGATGACATGGGCTGATCAGTGGGATTACAGCAATCCGGACCCAACTCAAGAAAAGAAAGACGAGAAGAAGAAGGGTGGTTCCTGGTTTTCATCAACTGATGCGAAGAAGAAGGTTGGAGATGGGTTCGAGAAGAGCAAGACTGTGGCCTCTGCAGGTGCGAAGAAGGCGAAAGAGGGCACCGTTTCTGGTATTCAATGGATCAAAGATCGCTGCAGCAAAACCAACAACCCTAATAAATAGAGTGGAATTTTGGGTCACCCCATTTTCTCACTCATTTGTTTACCCCTTGTTTCATGGATCATCAACTTTTCTCATGATATAGAATGTTGAATTCTTTTTTTCTTTTTGTAAATGGGGGGCTCTCTCTCTCTCTCTCTTTTGATTGTTTTGTTTTTGTTTTTCATATACATGATCATTTGTCTGTCTTTTGATTTCTCTGAGTATGTGAAATTTCTGGTTCTTTCTATGCTTCTTGTTTATCTGTTTTGCAAGAGAGTGTTGCTATGTAGCTTCATATGAAGTAAGTTTCAGTCTCTCTTTTCCTCGTGTTCCTCTTTCTTGGTCGCCTTTGAGCAATGTGATGAGCTCCTCCAGTCTCGGGCCATTTCTCGGGGCAGAGAAGGATGTGACGAAAGGGAATGACTACTTGCATTGGTTCCAATAGCCTCCATCTCTCGAACTCAAAAAGTATGCACATGTTTCCAGATCTTTGCTCTTTTAACCGTTTTTAGTTCCTTGTACTTTTTCATAACGATTGATTGCCTCATAAGAGAACCATCCGCATATTCTTTCTCATGCTTCTTGTGCATGCCTTTTGCAGTTTTAATTGCCTCTTGCTTATAGAGCAACAAAATAAGATATGCCTAACAATCATATTCTTATACTTCCATGAAGCGTATGCATCTGTTGTAGCTTGAGATGAATCGCTTCTAGGATGATGAGAATGGTGCAGAGTTAATATCTCATGCAAACCCTCTTCATAAAGCACATAGCCAATCTTGCGTTTTCATAAAGAGTAGTTTGTTCCATCGTACCTCTCGGTCCTCAAAATTTCAGAGATAAAAGTGTGTGCAGTCATCTTTATTTTCCCAAAACAAATACAATCTCAAATAGAAAAAATAAAATTTCTTAATGGCAGCAAGAAACCTAAACCCTAATACTAATGAAAGTTGAACAAGGTATTGAGGTGGTCTACTAAGCCCAATTGAGGTAATCTTCTATCATTTTTACTTTATGCGTTGTAGAATTTTATTTCTTATATCTTTCTTATTCTCAAAAGTATTGTGTTAATCCTATTTGTTAAATAAAAAAGTTATAATTAGTAGCAGGAAGTGAGAACCACTTTTATTTATTTATTTGCTTATTTCAAATGAGTTTTATTGTACTTGGATCTTTGTAAGTTTTCTATGAGAAAAAAAAATATAATTAAAAACTATATACATTGTGCTAGATCACCTTGTCCAACTTTCACCAGGTGTTGGACTCGGACCCGAACTTGCGAGTCCAAAATTTGGACCCATACCTGGACTCGAGGTCGAGTCTACCTGTCGGGTCCCAGATCAGGTCGGATCCATTGCCACCCTATGACTATGAGCTTCTTTCTCCTCTTTTTTTGCCATTTTTTTTGCCATCATATATCTATATTATTAGCAACATTTACAATATTGCACAACATTTATGAATCTCATATATACATACATTTCTTATTGTTGTACGTAATAACTGGAAATTCCTAAGAAACAAACATATAGGCAACATTTATGAATGCTCACATATACCTATAGTATTAGGGTCGGATCTCTTCGTAGTAAAAATAAATGGTCCCTTTGCATACTTCTGAGCAATGGTTTAAAAAACGGATCGGTGACCCGGATCGGGCTTCCAAAAAACAGATCCGGATCGGCGAATCGGCGATCCGGATCGGGAATCGGGTGAATCGGTCAGAATAAAGCTTAAAAAAAATTCGAAAAAATTATTAAAATTCATCATAAATATTGGTTTTTAGGAATTCAATAAAAAATGAGGGTACTCCATTAAGAATTTTCATATTTTGGAATGAATATGCGAATATTGATATGTTCTTTCCCTGCATGAACCGCCATTCAGCATTTAATTTACAGTATTTCGTGCTCATCCCTACACTGTTGCTGTTGGGACTCGATATGTGAATAATATGGCTGGGATAGGGTGGCCTCAGAATCATCATCTCTCTCGTTTTCTCTTTGAATAATATGGATTAAAAAAAAAAAAAACAAATTTTCAAAAAAATCGATCATGGATTTAAAAAAAAATCACAAATTTTCAAAAAATTCTATCATGGATTACAAAAAAAAATTCGATCAGGGATTAACAAAAAAAAATCACAAATTTTCAAAAAATTCAATCATGGATTACATAAAATTCGATCATGGATTACATAAAATTCGATCATGGATTACAAAAAATTCGATCATGGATTACATAAAATTCGATCATGGATTACAAAAAAAAACAAACAAAAAAAACAAAAAATTCAATCGTGGATTACAAAAAAAGAAAAAAATAGTTTGATCATGGATTACAAAAAATTCAATCATGGATTACAAAAAACTCTATCATGGGTTACAAAAAAAGCAAAAAACAAAAAATTCAATCATGGATTAAAAAAAAAAAAACAAACATTTCGATCATGGATTACAAAAAAAAAACAAACATTTCGATCATGTATTACAAAACATTCGATCATGGATTACAAAAAATTCTATCATGGGTTACAAAAAAAAAAAAAAAAACAAAAAAATCAATCATGGATTACAAGAAAAGAAAACAAACATTTCGATCATGGATTACAAAAAATTCTATTATGGGTTACAAAAAACCAAAAAATTCGATCATGGATTACAAAAAAACAAAAAAAATTCGATCATGGATTACAAAAAAATCGAGCAAGTATTACAAAAAAATCTATCATGGATTACCAAAAAAAAATAAAAAAAATAAAAAATAAAAAATAAAAAATAAAAAAAAAATAAAATAAATAAATAAATAAATTCCGTACGGAATCGCCGATTCACTGTTCGGACTCGCCGATTCCGTACAGTGAATCGGCGATTCACTGTACAGAATCGTCCGGTTCTCTCTAGAACCGGACTATTTCCGTTTTTTGGGCGATCCGGTTCCTTTTTCACTATTTCCGAGTCGAACCGGGCGAGTCCGGTTCGACTCGGCGTTTTTTAAAACGCTGCTTCTGAGTAAGGGTGGCAATGGACCCGTACCCGACCCAGACCCACCCGGTATACCGGACATGGGTCCGGGTATGGGTCCAACATTTGGACCCGACAGGTCGGTCCAGTTCCAAAACTTGGACCCGAACACTATTCGAGTCTAGGTCCGGGTCCGATTGGTCCCGACCCGTACCCAACCCATACCCATAAATCGTTGGAGATAAAATACTTTAAGCCCTATTCATTTGGGTATATTAAGGGTGGTATACAATACGACTCTCGGTGTCCTTTAACAATTAAATGAAAAATTAGATGGTTTGTTAGCTATTAAATAACAAAGTAGACGGCTTGAAATCTAATGGCGGGTGGTTGTGACCTTCTTGCCAATAATGCGGACATATGATGGTAAAAAAAGGGCAAAAGAAAAACAAAAAAAACTCATAGTGAGGGTAGACCCGACAGGATAGACCCGGGACCTGACAGGATAAACCCGACAGGTATGGGTATGGGTCCAATTATTGGACACGACCGGTTGGGTCTAGGTCCGAGTCCAATCGGACCCCATCCATACCCGACCCATTGCTTACTTCTGAGTAAAATTGCCGTGTTCTTGTGTTTGTGGGGGTAGTGTGCTAGCATCGCCCGCTGATATTTAGGATACAAGGAAGAGTATTGGAGGGCATTTTAGTCATTCTCTTTTTTAACCCACTGCCAATAGGGGTGGCAATGGGTCTGGTCTGCCTTGACCCGGACCCAGACGCGAATGTATTTGGGTCCAAGTTTTAGACCCGAACCCGACGCGTTGGGTCCCGATTCTGGTCGGGTCCATTACCACCCTCACATGAGCTTTTTTTTTTTTGTAGCCTACAATGGTGAACAACAGAGAACTGATTTTGAGGGGTGGGCGATTATATAGAGAGATAGACATTCAAAATCCAAAGATAGGGGTGAGTGATTAGATAGAGATAGACATTCAAGATCCAAAGAGAGCACTATGTCTCCGAGAGACTGAGAGAGGGACAATTGCAGAGAGGGAGGATGACGATGGAGTTTGGCCATTTAGTTATTATCATAGTAACAAGAAACTAAAAAACCAGCTGCTCTCTCTCTCATAGCATCTTGAGTTTGAGGGGGAGTGTGAAAAGAAAGTATATATTGTCTACCAAATTAAATGGAAGGTGCATATTGTAATCTATATATTTGAGAAGGGTTGATGCAATATTTTTTTGTATTTATGGTAAGTCTGGGTATAGTATAGGATCTATTTCTATTATTGTCTTCTGTAATTTGTCTATAAAAAATAAGGCTGTATATTCATATGTTTAATGAAAGCTGAGTCTTTTCAGAGAAACCTGAGACTCTTCACTGATGCAAGTATGTGACTTACGTTTTAGTCAAAGAATAAACCATAAAAACAAGAAACAAACTCTCGCTCTCTTTTGTAAAGGAATCCATTAATGCTCTCAAACCCAATTATCTCTCTCTCCAACCCTTCATTAAGAGTCTCAACAAAAGCATAAAAATAAGGGTACGGTTTCCATAAGGTTGCAACCTTAAACAATCCAACTAAGGTACACATTCAAATTTTATCATAATATATAATTTTGATATAAGATGTTATTAGGATTATCTCAAAATCTATTTTTATATCTAATTATAAAATTTTAAATTCCAAAAAATAAAATCAAATAGATCGATAAACATATGAAAATCTTGAAAATGGACGGTATAGATAATATGTTGTAAGATGCACTATTTTTAGGACTCAAAATCTTTTTATTTTTTATAATCATACATCTCGATGTCGAGATGATCAATCACAAGATTTTTCAACATTAAAATAACCTTTTCCGGTGGATTTTTGAGGTGCATCCGTAGTTCTACATTTTAAGGTTGCAATTTTAAATAAACTTTTTCCTAAAAATAATCACCCAAAAAAATGTAATATTTGTCATTGAATCTATAGTCCAATAAGCTCCTCTAGTATATCGAATCTGCAGAAAATTTTATGAATCTGCTCGAGTAGATACCACTACCTGGATCTTTGAGAGATGGAGTGTTGTTTTATCAGAGGCCACTGAATTACAACCCATAAGAGATAGAGAGTACCCCATATGAACATAATTCATATAGAATTATGTTCAATTTATGAAAATAGAAGTAGATTATTTTATATTCACGTATGGAACATAATTCATATAGAATTATATTCAATTTATGAAAATAGTAGTAGATTATTTTATATTCACGTATTTTAAATTCTCTACTTAGCAAATCTCGAAAAACACAGCAAAATTATTTTTTGTCAAATAATTTAACGTATAAACTCTCTGTCTCTGTCTCTGTAAATTACAACCCATAAAGAGAGACATTATGGAAACATAGTAAATTAATTTTTGTCATAAGAGAGATGAGATGAGATGAGGGGGACTGTGGTATATGTTACAACCCAAGAACAAACATGGCTATTCTTGATGATGGAAGGTGAAAGGGAACCCAGCTGAATTTACATTGGGAGCTATGTTTGCTCTCCTCCATATGTCGTCAAGAAGTGTAGTTGACTCCATGGTGTGTCATTACGATATAACACTGGATTATGATATGCTTACTGTTTTTTATTGCGAAAATTTTAATCTCAATCATGAGGATGGTTTCTGAAAAATCAGGATGGCTTGAAACCAAATTTCCAAAGTTAACTCTTATTACTCTGATAATAACTAAATGTAAATAGTTAATTCTTATTACTCTAACAATTCGAAATATAATAACAATAACACGTATAAATCCAAAAAATAAAAAAAATAAAAAATTCTTTTGCAACTAATAGATCATAATTCAGTTATCATGATAATTTGATACAGTCAATAACCAAAATTATAACTGCAAATATGTTATGACAATAAAAACAAAATAAATATTCTAATCACAATAAAAATAAATTGAGATGAACAAACACATAAATACAAAAACAAAAAGCATTTTAAAAAAAATTAAATTTAGCAAAACTATACCAATATAACAAAACCACAAAATTAACGGAGGAACACCCAAATCAAACCAACATATATACATGAAAGAAAGACATGTGTGATCTTTTACCGGGGAATACAATTTTTTTTTTTTTTCACCCCTTTCTTTTGGCAAAAGATCACTTACAGGTGGTCTTTATTATAATAAGATAAATTTTAAAATAAAATCAACATAACAATAAAACCAAAATCTTAACCACTTGATGCCATTGAAACAACTATGCACCATGCTTGAGAATAAAATATAAGATTGCAAGAAACAAAAGGAAGAGTGCTGGAGATTGTGTCAATCGGGTTTATTACACCCCACACCGAGTCACCACCCTTCGATGGCGCGAGATCAACAGTTTAGCTTCAATCTCGAATCGTGAAAGCAAATTTCGACTAAGCCACACCAATGGAACATGAACCCCTTTGATCACAAACTCAAACCCTAGGTGAATTCTCTTAGCAACCTAATTTGATAGAGATAAATTCTCTTTTTGGGTAAACCCTTAGCCATAAATCTATATTTGAGAGACAGAAGAGAAAAGAACTCCATAACCTAAACCTTTAGGTTCTTTCACAATATGGGAGAGAGAGATCAAACATGAGAGAGAGAAACTTTTTTAAGAGAGAGAAATAGAAAGATAAGGTGTAGAAATTTTTTGGTAGAAACAATCAATTTTTATAGGCTTCGAATAATATTAGGGTTTCTTAGGGTTTTCTCTGGCTTGCCTCTTGTTGTGATATTGAACATAGAAGAGGTTTTCAAGGGTGACTTGTGGGGTGAGATATCTGAGTCATCCAGTCCATAGATCGGTCATCAACATTATGGAAGGTGCACGAACCATTATCCCCCTTTCCTAAACTTTTTTTCCATCAATAGAAATTAAATAAATTAAATCTAATCAAAATATTGTGCATACCATAGAATAACACAAGTCTACTTAATCTTTCCACAAAATCTTTTAAAGATATATCAAGTCAATATTTAGTCAATATCTTTCAACCATATGGCCACATGTCATATCACCAAAAAATAGGAAAGAGAATAAGGGTGGGACGTGCCACCCAAGGGAAGCACTCATAGGCCCCACCTTCTAAAAATATGGCGGACCCATTTGTACAATGGGCCCTCATGATATTTTTATATATATAAAATTAATAAAAAGATTTTAGAATATTATTTGAATATTTAAACAATTGTAAAATCAATATCTTTAATTTTATAAATATAAAATTATAAATAAGATATCCAGAGGTTCATAAAAATTCAAATAATAATCTTAAAATAATTTCCATCATAAAACAAATACAATTAAATTAATTTAATGAGAAAATGATCCATATGGTTTAGGAATCAACAATCATGGGGCACTCTACCTTCAACTGTGGACTACGGACCACACTTGTTTTATCAGACCGACCCAGTGTTTCCCATGACCCACAGTCTAAACATGGGCTCATTAGCGGGTCACCAAAGTCCGGTCAATAAGCCAAAAGATCGCAATCTCAGTCTGTGGATTTCAGGTCCTCCCATAGAGAAAGTCAAGGTTACCAAGACATTATGCGACCACAGCTCTATGGCGCATAAGGGTATCTCTCGCACATTCATACGCTTCACCCTAAAAGATGGATTTCTGGCTTTTCCGAACGATCTATCGATATGCACGCCATGTGATGACACATGGATGAGGTTTTGGCCCTATCTCTATAAGCCACCATCACACGTAAGGGTCACACAGTCCCTCGGCTCACTCATCCGGGCAAATGCTCCAACCTCATCAAAGGTTAACTCATTAGAACCCTTTTCGGTTTGTCTTTTATGCTCAGGTAACATGGGTTTTTTCCAACCGACCGCCCTAGATCGTCAAGCACAGTCCGGTATCTGCAACCATCGTTTGTTTAGTATGACCCACGAGGGATCACACTCCCACTGAGTTTATGTTCCACTATATCATTTCATTTTACAAGCACTCATAAGGCCTTTAAAGGCCACATGAACCCAGCAATACACACATAAACAGGGAGAGAGAGAGAACGAATCACACCTTATAGCATAAAAAATAAAAAATAACGTACTTATTTTGAGAGGTTGAGAGGGGCACGTGAATATATGACTTCTAAACCTAATTAGGATATATAATATAGAATCTCTCTTAGCATGAGAGAGATATTTTAGGTAAAAAAATAGTAGGTATAGATTTGAAGATATAGGTGAGATATAAATTGCTCCTTTTCCTTAAAATATACGTGCACCTATCTATCTCCCTCTAATACGCTCTTTCTCTCTGTCTTATGCATACTCTCTCTCTTCCCTCTCTTACTCTTCCCTATTTTAAAATATATGCTATGTTCAGATATGGATTTAATATGAGAAGTTAGGAAATTACTCTTTCTCTTTTCCCCCTACAATTTATGTGTACTCTCTCTTTCTCTTCCCTTTCTTCCCCTAAAGTATAGATACTCTCTCTTCCGTCTCTCACTCTTTACTATTTTAGAAGATTGAGCATGAGACTCTCTTCCGTCTCTCACTCTTTACTATTTTAGAAGATTGAGCATGAGACTCTCTTCCGTCTCTCACTCTTTACTATTTTAGAAGATTGAGCATGAGACTCTCTTCCATCTCTCACTCTTTACTATTTTAGAAGATTGAGCATGAGAGAGATATTTTAGGTGATAAAATAGTAAGTATAAATTTTAAGATATAGGTAAGATATAGATTGTTTTCTCTTTCCCTAAAATATGCATACACCTATCTATCTAATATGTACTTTCTATCTCTTATACGTACTCTCTCTCTCTCCCCTCTCTCACTCTTCCCTATTTTAGAAGACATGCTATGTTCAGAATCTTCAGATAAATAATGATATAATATGATAAGTTAGGACATTACTCTCTCCCTTCTCCCTAAATTTTATGTGTACTTTTTCTCTTTATTCCCTTTCTTCTCCTAAAGTATAGGTAATATTTCTCTCTTCCTTATTTTAGAAGATATGCTATGTTCAGATAAGGATTTAATATGATAAGTTAGGATATCACTCTCTCTTTCTTTCCCTATCAAATTTATATGTACTCTCTCTCCCTTCCCTCTTTTACTCTTTCTTATTTTAGAAGATTGAGCTATTTCTTTCTCTCTTCCCTTAGAGCTATGAATGTGTCCTACAACCTCTATACAATTAGGGACCGTTCTTATTTTCGCCACATGTGTCCACCTCTCAACTTTGGCTTAATAATGTAGTATAGACTAGGACATTATTTATCTGTGAGACATGTATAAGGGAAAATTTTATATAAGGTTGCAACGTTATACTATATAAATTTAAGGTGCACCTAAAACATTTAGTAGAAAAGACTGTTTTGAAGGTGAAAACATTTTTTATTGGTCATTTGGACCTCGAGATTTACGGTATAAAGGGAAAAAAAATTTCAAGTAAAAAAAGCAGTAGTTCATCTTATAACATGTTATTTGGACCATCTATTTTCAAGATTATAAAGTGTTTATAGATCTACTCAATCGGCACTATGTTTAACATTTTAAATTTAATAATTAGGGTTGAATATAAAAATTTAATTTATCATAAGGTTATAAACACCGGAACTACATCTTCTGATAAAATTTAAAGATACATCTTTTGATAAATAGAAGGTAAATGTTCCCTAGAAATTGGAAGTTTTTTTTGGCCAAGAAAAAGGAAATTATTTAAGGAAGTTTTGAGTGTATATGTTTGACAACTTGCTGGGATGTTAAGGAATGTTAAAGAAATTCTACGTACCTGTATTTGACAACCTGTTGGAACATAAAGTCATTATTATTTAAATATATTAATAATTTTAATATAAATATATGATATCTATAACGTACTATAGCATATAATATAATGTATTTTATATTTATTTCATTGATATATAATAAAATACATCATATTACATAAAAATATTGTAATATATATATATATATATATATATATATATATATATATATATATATATATATATATATATATATATATATATATATAAAATGTATAATTATAATAATTTAAATAAATATATTATATATAATATATAATATCATAAATTATTTTATTAATATTTATTTGTATGATATGATATAATATAATATAATATAAATAAAATATAAATTAACAATATAAATATAAATATAAGGAGGGAGGCATAATACGGTTTGAGGAACCAAATTTCTATTTTAAGATCTATTATATTTTAGAGAACTTTTTTCCTATTATATTCTAGAAAACTTTTTCCCTCATGCACAAGGGAATAAGAAAGTTCTAAAAGGAAACTTCTTTACTGTCTAAGTTTTGTGCATCGAGCACGGAACTTGTACGTACACTAATAGGGATGTTCCTTCTTCCTCCCACTAAGTTCTTGTTATCAAACACACCCATTAAGTATAAGGTAGGCACCTTATAGAACCCTTATCCCTTTTTTTTGAGGTTTATAAGGTCCCATGAGACCCTATAAATTGGGGTGGGCCTGCCCTACCCCAACCTATTCCCCTAAGTGTTGGCTTTGGCCCTATCAAGGCCAAGCTAAGCCACGTGAGGTAAAACTAAAGAAAAATAAAACAAAAACAACAAAAATATAAGAGCAGGGCCAAATTGAATCCTGCCCGGGCCGGGCCAGTCGCTGAATCCAAGCCGGCCCTGTCTCAGCTTAGCCCAGCCCGTCCCTCGGGCCATTATTCCCAGACTCGGCCCTACATTTTTAGGGCTAGGCAGATCGGGCCAGGCGGGGCGACCCTCGAATCTTTGAAAAGATTATTCTAGAAAGTTCGGTGGATGGGCACCCTTTAAACGCCGACCAATGTTAAAATAGACTAAAACACGCTTTGTTAAGCATCTTTCTCTCTCTACTTTTTTTGGACATTTATTTTCTCTCTCTATTTATTCTCTACTTTTTTTTGGACATTTATTTTCTCTCTCTATTTATTCTTGTTCTTGTACCGTCTGCAGCTGTTTCTTTGTACCTAGACAGTTTCTCTGCAAAATCTCCTCTCAAATAGACCATCCTGAAGCCCTTCTCCTTGGGGATTTTTAGTGCGAGAAAACCATCCGAAACCTCTCTCTTGGGTTGCATTCTTCTTTGATTTTTAGTGAGAGAAACCAATCTTGTTTTGTGGCCATGGCAAAGGAAGAGATAACATGGGCTGATCAGTGGGATCACAGCAATCCGGACCCAACTCAAGAAAAGAAAGATAAGAAGAAGAAGGGTGGCTCCTGGTTTTCATCAACTGATGCGAAGAAGAAGGTTGGAAACGGGTTGGAGAAGAGCAAGACTGTGGCCTCTGCGGGTGCGAAGAAGGTGAAAGAGGGCACCGCTTCTGGTATTCAATGGATCAAAGATCGCTGTAGCAAAACCAGCAGCCCCAATAAATAGTGTGGAGTTTTGGGCCACCCCATTTCCTCACTCATTTGTTTATCCCTTGTTTCATGCATCATCCTCTTTTCACATGACACAGATCATTGGATTTTTTTTTTTTTTTTAAGTAAATGGGTGTTTTTCTTTTTGATTGCTTTGTTTTTGGTTTTCATATACATGGTCATTTCTCTCTCTTTTGATCGTTTCATGGATCATCATCCTTTCACATGATAGAGAATATTGGACTTTTGTTTTTTGTGTGTAAATGGGTGGTTCTCCCTCATCTGATTGTTTTGTTTTTCATATACATGATCATTTCTCTCTCTTTTGATTGCCCTGTTATGTGAAATTTCTGGTTCTCTTTAAGCTACTTGTTTCTCTGTTCTGTGAGAGACTCTTGTTTTCTTTATCCTTTTCTGGTTCTGTTTACATAATTTATATTAAATGTTTTTCCCTCTCTCTAGCTTTGCTAGGGAGTTTAGAGATGTGGAATAAGAGCACCTTAAACTTTGGGAGATTCAATTTTAACTGATCAGAATTGTTGCAGCATTTGCAGTATTTTTAGGAAATTTTGGCCCAGATTTATGCAATCGATTAAAGCAACCCGAGAAAGGGAAAGAAAGAAAAGAAAAGAAAAAAACAAAAGATAATCAAAAAAATATGATCAGGAATAATTCAAAATTACGTATAGCAATATATATTGATGAAGAAAAAATATATATTGATGAAGAAAAAAGAGTCGGGTAACCGAAATGGTGGAATTTTGAGGGAAGAAAGTTTGCATTGAAATTGTCAAAGAATGGAAAGGTCAAACTCGAATGGGAATTGTTGGAAACCGAAGCCCCTTCGGCTAATTAAAAATGGTAGGACCTAGGGCACAAGAAGTGAACTAGGCCCGGGAAATGGCTCGGCCATAAATAATTAAAACCTAGGGCACAAAAAGTGCCCTTAAGCTTGAAAATGATTAAAAAATTAGGGCTTAGAGCACAAGAAATGCCCTAAGCCGAAAAATGGCTCACAAGACATGGCCTAGCCTAGGCTTGGGCCGCGATTGGGCTGGTCTAAGCTGGCCGTTTTTTTTATTATTATTATTCTATTTTATAGAATTGTATTTGGCTTAGCCCGATTTCATCAGGCTAGGCCTCTACAGCCTAGGTAGGTCAGGGCCTATGTATCTTGCCAAATACACTAGTATACTTTGCCAAGAGGTAAACTATTAGCCCAATCGAAGCAAAATATACAACTATAGTAGTATATTTTGCCAATAAGAAAACCATCAAGGCTTAGGAAAAAGCGCTCGGGCTTAATTGATTAACGTTTGATGATTTGGAATGCTATGTCCGAGGCTCAATTCTTATAAAGCTCTATCCCGCATTGACTTAAAAAAGAAAAAAAAAACACCAAGGGTTCCTAGACCAAATGGATTATTACAATGTTCTTTGCCAATAGAAAAAGTAGAGGGCCTCTCCCTCGTTGACTCAAAAGAAAAAAAAAAAAAAAAACATTAAATGTTCTTAGACCAAATGGATTATTACGATGTCCATTGCCAATACGAAAAGTATTAGGTGGCTCCTCTGCACCAAATTATAAGGTGGGTCCATCACGTTGTTACAGGGATTTATTGGACGCAAAAACGCTCAAATCATCTCCATGGCATCTTAAGATCAATTAGTTAAAGAAAATGATTTGGGGGTGTGCAATGCATCCAATCCAATCAAAATTCTGTTGAAGACTGGATCATTCATTTCTATGGCTCCAACAACGCATGGAATTTTGAGAACAAAGCTACTTTGCTTGAATCATTGGTTACTTGACAAGTCCCAATTGATTGGGTGGTTTATCTTAGGCTTGGCAATGGGTCGAGTCGAACCCCGACATGGACCCACACTGACTAGGTCCCCCTTGGAAGCAGACCTGGATTTAACCTAATTGTACTTGAATCCTGGTTTAGAAATTAAAAATATATATAAATATATATATTATTTAGTAGGGAATACTTTCTATGTTTCCTTTTACAACATAGAAATTTTATCCTCCCTTATATCTAACCATCCATTTTTTAATGGAGGGCTAAGATTGCCCCAATCCTAATGTCACGTCTCTATACTATTTTATTTTTAATTTTTTTTCTATAAATTTTTTTGACATCAAATTTTGAACGTTTATTCCTCTATTAAACTCGCACAAACGAAAAATATAAAAAAAATATTTTCAATAAAATAAAATGACCAAAATACCCTTGAAATTTTTAAGGGGTATTTTGGTCATTTTTTTAATGAAAAATTGTTGTTAAAATTTTTTATAAGTGAGCCCTAATGAGAAGATGGCACGTACCAAATTTAATATTCACAAAAAGTGTATTAAAAAAACTAAAAATAAAATACTTTGAGACGTCGGATCTAAGATCAAACGGTGAGTGACTCTCTTGATAAACAAATGGACGGCTTGATGATAGGGGCAGGCTAGAACTTCTATGTTGTAGGGGGAACATAGAAAGCTTTCCCTAATTAGTATATACTTTATGCTAGGTCGGGTCGGATCGGGTCCACTTGACCCAACCCTATAAGGTCCATGTCGGACCTGGACCCAATGGACCCAGACCAAACCCAAGGCCAAAAAATAAATCTGGACCCAAACCTGGCTGGTCGACCCAACCCGGTTGCCACCCCTAGTTTACCTGCTCATGGGGCCGAATGAGACAACCACCAGGCATTACATTTCAACAATGGATGGCCCGAGCATGGGTTTGGGCGATCTAAGTGAACGCTGGGTTGGAAGTGCATAAATCAATTGTTAGACATGATAGGCGTGGGAGGAAATGGGGCTAGTAAAAAAATCAACTTGCTCTTTGAATTTGAAAATTAGTGAAAAGAGATCTTGTACTTAAAAAAAAAATTTGAAGAGAGATCTTCTTGTTCATGTCAATGTACTATTTCATGATAATATTTTACTTCTTACTGATGAAAATCAGTGTAAATAAGGCCCTTCAAGTAAATTTATCCTCAAGATACCTCAAGACAGAAGATGAAAACTTTATCTTGCATGTTTAATGCACAAGAGCAGCAAGATTACAAAGCACCAGAGTCCTCTTTTTGCTATAGAAATAAATTAAATTGAAGTGAGTAATCATGTGTAAGATCATGTGTATAAAAAGTGGGATTCAAATATGATTTACAAAGAAAGTATCCTTGCAAGTTATGGATTGTGAATTTGATGCCATGTAATTGTTCATTTCATGTGATTTAAAACCAACATGCCTATTGATTCTTTAGTAATCATGTAAATCATTTTTCTATTATAATTGTTTATGTAAGTCATTTGACAGTAGTCAACAACGATTAAAAAGTAATTGTCTCACAAACAATTATTTGCCTCTCGATTGTGGGTCACATTCCAAGCAACATGTGACTTTGCAACAAAAATAAAGTAAATAAAAGATCACAAAGCACCAGACTCATCTTTCTTTTTTGAGATAAAGTGAATAAAAGAGAGCCATGGTGTGCAAAATTATTTGTATAGAAAGTGGGATTCTAAGTTTATTTTATGGAGAAAGTGCCTCTTCAAGTTATGGATTTTGACTTTTTGATGCTTTGTACAGTACATTTCATGGCATTTTGAACAAACATGCCACTTGACTATTTAATAATCATATAAATCATGGATCAATTATAATTGTTTATGTAAGTAGTTTAATATATTCACAACGATTAAAAATAATCATCTCATAGAAATTTATTTGCGTCTCGAATCTCGATTGCATGCCATATTACAAGAAATATGAAACTTTTGCAACATCACATTGGTTGACGAGCATGCGAAAGAATGCTAGTCAAGCATGATACAACACCTGGCATGCAATAGCATATGTGCTCTTGCGATGCATAAGATACGACATCACATGATTTCAACTATTATAAGCGACGCTAATTGGTCAGTAAAATGGTTAACAGATTTGCAATAAAAATGAAGGGACCTTTCCTTTATTTTTAGTGTAAGACTAAAAATCCACTACTTTACTAACTATAATAATATAAAGTTACACTTTCAGTATTTTGAAATTATATCCAGTATGTTTTTTTGAAAAACATACTAACAAGTAACATGAATCATAGTACAAGACTTTGTGGTCTAGCCGAAGTACCAAAATAAGTGGTCTAAGCCCCCAAGAAACCTAGTTACACTTATCCATTTTTTATAAATATCTTCATGCCATATTTGATTACTTTTTTTGTCTAAAATTTTTCATGCCATCTTTGATTCACCTTATGAGGAAACAAATTCCTTTGAGCTTTTGAAACCCTAAATATGTCATCTCTTAAATGGAATAGAAGGATGTTCAAAGTCAGTCTTTAAGAATGAACTGATATGGACAAATATTTTTTAGTTATGTTCACAAGTGAATTTGACTTCACTATTAAGCGAGTAGGTCTATTTGGGAATTGAAACTTTTTCATATTCTGTCATAGAAAGAAAACAAAGTTTATATGAACTTAACAAAGAGAATCCAATCAAAAGCATCGAATACATCTCTATATTCACATACTTACCAATTTGGTGTGAATGCATGTTTCCCTATTTCAAGAAACCTAACATATTTGATAAAAAACTATATTCCCTAGATTTATGAGATCCTACTTTAGGGATTGTGAATTTGAGTTTGGATGGCCATGGAGTCTACATGAGATAAACTCTCTCCTAAAATAAAGAGAATAGATAGGTGGATCTCCAGTGGGTTGCGTCTTGGCTTTTGTTTATGAAAATATATTTGTAGAGAGAAAAAAATATGTATGAAGAAAGAGAGAGGAAAGGATGAGTTCTTGTAATTCTTTAGGTAGGTGTTGTAGACATAGAAAAACCTTGTTTTAGGACTTATAAGAGAGCTTGAGAACTTTTGTATTATATATGCTTACATGGCATTTTTTTAAATAGTGGAAGAGAAGTTTGTTGCCTTGTGAACGTAGGCAATTGCCAAACTATGTAGATCTTTATGCTTCACTCCTTAGATTTGCTACATTGATTTTTTTCCCTTTATTTTTTCCCAAACCTTGGTTTTTATGTTCTATAATTAGTATTAAAGCAATAGGGTTTGAGATTCTTGTTAGGCACAAGGTTTGTGGTAGATTGCAAATCTTTAAAGATAGTTGAAGTTCAACCAAATATGAAATCCCAAAATTTGATGGTTTGAATTTCTCAACTTGAAAGTTGAAGATGCATGTGATGTTGGTGAAAGATGGTTGTGTAACAATTTTAAATGAAAGAAAAAAGAAACCTGCAAAAATAGATAAATAGGAGTTTGATGAGAGGTATCCGTTGACCAAGGCAGATATTTTTCTAGCCTTGGAGGAATCTACTTTATTCAACATCTCATCTATTAATGGGCAAAAGATTTATAGGACAGGTTGGAAAACTACTTATGAAGGTAAGTCCCTTCCTAGTAAAATTCTTCTTTGTTGACAACTTTATAATTTCAAAATGAAAGACAATGCTTTTTTTACCAGGGCACTTCAATGAGTTTAACGCCTTAATAAGCAAGTTTATGGCGTGAAAATTGAGAAGATAAAACAATCATATTACTTTGTTATATGCCATAATTATAGGATGTGTTGATCATGAATCTCAGTAGCGGAGTCTCTTGAATTTGATTATGCTTTTTCAACACTTTTGCAAAGGACTCTAGGCAAATATTTTGGTCAGAAGTCATCTGGGAATGTTTTTATAGCATAGGGTAGATCAATGGAGAGACCTACATAAAGGGTTCATCCAAGTCCTGAGGGCGTAAGAAAGTGGAGTGTTGGGGTTGTAGAAACTTAGGGCATGTAAAAAAATATTGTACGGCACAAAAGCAAAACTAGGATGCTCCTAATCTGGTTGTAATCTCTCAAGAAAATCTAGTATAAAAAGTTAAGTTTTATGAAGATGGAGAAGTTTTGTTTCTGGAAAAGGAAGAGGTTTTGTTACTTGATTTAAGTGCATCTTTTCATATGACTTTTTATAAGGATTGGTTTTATAAATGCCAACCATGTGATGTAGGCATTGTTTACATGAAAAATAATGACTCGTGTAAAATGGTGGGAATTGAAGATCTATGAATCTAGATGTTCAATGGAGTAGCATGCACAATCTCATGTGTCACACATATTTTAAGGCTCAGAAAGAATATCTTATCCTTCGAAACTTTTGATGAGTAAGGTTGCGAGTTTACGGGTCATAATAGATATTTGAAATTTTCAAATGAAGCACTAGTGGAGCAAAAGGACAGTTAATAAGAAATTTTTAAGAACTTGTTGGAGATATGAATAGGCCGATATTGCATAAGTGAAGTTCGTCATAACATAGCATGCGTGTGGGCCACATTGATATGTTCGGACTCAACGTACTTCGCAATAAATACCTCCTCCCAGGTTCAAAATCTCTTAATTTAAATTTTTGTGAGTCATTCGTATTTGGATAACAAAATCGCTTATAATTTGTTTTATCCACCACTACAAGTAAGGATATTTTGGAATTGATTCACTCAAATATATAGGAATCGCATGTTGTCTCTAAAAGGGTGCTACATATTTATCAATTTTATTGGTATTTTTAAGAAAAATTTGGATTTATATATTGGGAAAGAAATTAGATGCCTTTCAATTATTTCAAGAAGTTTAATGCCCTAGTAGAAAATCAGAAAGGCAAAAGAGCATTAAGTGCCTAAGAGCTAACAATGAGGGAGGATTTTATTTTCGTAAATTTAATAACTTTTATAGTAAGCATGGTATTTTTAGGCAGTTGAGAATTCCGGGGATACCTCAGCAAAATGGAGTTCTTGAGAGGATGAATTGTACTATTATGGAGCGTGCTAGTGTGTGTTGAGCATTGCTGAATATTGCAATGTTCCTGGGCAAAAAGCAGTTCATACAACTTATTTCCTAGTTAACAGGTCTCCCAGTGTAATGATTGACTACAAGACATTAGAAGAGGTTTGGAAAGGCAAAATAGTTAATTGTTCTTCCCTTCATATTTTTTGGTGTGATATATATTCTTTGATTCAAAATTAGAAGAGAACTAAGGTGGATGCGAAATCCAAAAAGTATGTTTTTCTTGGTTAAGTAATAGTACAAAGGGGTATAGTCTACTTGCTGCAATAATATTATTAATTGAGATATTAATAAAAATTATATGCAAAAAGAAAAAAGATGAGCTAGATGCAAAAATTGTAGAGATAGAATGCACCCAAAAGTACCAGTGAGATGGTTCAGGACCAAGAGCCTAAAATTGTTCAAGAGCTTAAAGAATATTTAAGTGCGTTTGAACTAAGAAAATCTGAAATATTTAAATAGATTCATGTGAAGCTTAACAACTATGCATTGGCCTATACTTGTCTAACAGAGGAGGGTGAATCAATTTCTTCTCGCAAGGCATGTAAGGTCGAAGAAACTAATCAATAGAAAACATCTATGTAAGAGAAGATAGCCATGCAGAAAAATTAAACATGGGACCTCTTTGAATTATTGGAAGAGAAAAATGCAATTAGTTGCAGGTGGGTCTTCAAGAAGTAAAAAAGTCTTAATGATGATATTGAAAAATATAGAGATTGATTGGTTGTAAAAGGTTATGTTTAGTAGTCAAATGTTACTTTTTAATAAAATCTCTCTCATATGGTGTACATGAGCGTTGTTAGAGTTGTTTTGGCTATAGATATTGTTTTTGAATTTTCCTAGATGTGAAGCTAACTATTGTACATATTTTCGTGGTAGTGGTGATTGAAGCTTTATTATTTTATTATTGCATGTCGAGGATATAATTATTGCAAGAGAATATTGCAATACTTAAAGCTTAGTTGGTTAGAGAATTTGAGATGAAAAATTTGGGAGCTATTAATCAAATTATTGGGATGTGTGTATTTAGAAATAAGAAGAACAAAAAAATCTAGTTAACTCAAAAGAGTTATGTGAAAAAGGTGTTGCGGTGCTTCAATATATAGAATGTTAAACTATTTAGTACCTCATTTCTTGTGCATATGAAGTTGTTTTCATAACGATGTCCTACCTCTGTGCCTTAAGTGGCATAGTCATCTACAGTAGGGAATTTTATATTTTATGGTTAGCACCAAGCTGACATAATACAAGTAATGATAGTTGTGAGTAGACACATGGTAAATTCTAAGCATGATCATTGGAATGATGCGAAATGAATCATTTGTTATTTGAACGGAACTTGTAACATTGGTATTTATTACAGCATGATGGATTTGAAAGTTGTTAGGTATGTTGAAAAATCAGCCCAGTCAGCTCACACTCAGTCGAACTTACTCAGACTCAAGGAGCAGCCAAGCTCGAGTTGGGGGTCCAACTCAGAATCTTAAAAAAAAAAATTCAAAATTTTATAAAAACTCCAAAAAATAAAAAATCTATTTGAACTTCTTATTTATTTTTATGTTTTCTATTATTTTGACAAATATTGGAAAGTATTTTGGCCATGAATACTTATTTTTATATTTTTTCATCTTTTTGGAAAATTTTAAAAATACCCCCATCGCAAACTAATTTTTTAAAATCTATTTTTTCACTACTGTTTGTAACCACATCTAGACGTATTTCCTTTCATTTTTACATTTTTGTGCTGCTACAATACCCGGCCCCGCTCGGGCCGCTGGGGCATGGGCCGAGGATTTAAAAAAAGGTCCTAAGCAGTGGTTTAGAAAAATGAAATCTTCTAGAGGAGAAGACTTGCAAATGTAAATCATTCTTACGTATTATATCTAAAGAACGTTAAATTACCAATCAAAAAATATTAATAAAAAATTGCACTCATTTTATGCTGGGGTTCCATACCCAATATGCAAATGAGGGACCTCTTGGCAGCTTCGCACCTACCTACACTGGTACCATATCTGACTACCTCCAGCAGTACAAAGAGGTCATAATCACTATTGATCATTAGATTTAAAACCAAGTGATTAGGAGTGTATCATTAATTGAGCACAAAATTCAAAATAAAATTTCTCAAACTATGCAATACACCCAATCCATCGAACTTCACATCCGATGGATAGGAATGATTGTGAACCCTTGTACTAAAACCAAGTAGTATAGTATTCCATCCTTTTACATTAATGATCTATCTTTGCAGTTTTCACTATGATCAATAACATTTTAGCCCCAGCTAATGCATTCTGTCTTTGAAGTTTTGTATAAATTTGTAACTGTACATTCTCATTGTTCATGGAAAGAGTAGTGATGAAATTTTAGTTAACATACCAAAAAAAACAGGTGCTCGTGATCATATCTGTCTTATAAGAACATCTCACCGTTGACTAACACTCACTCTCTCTAAAAGCTCGTCCCTATCTAGTAAACTCTAATTACATTCAGTCACTCGTATTTCATGTGTACAAGAAAAAAAGAAAAATAAAAGATGAATGCAATATGGGTATTTTGTACTTCAGTACTTTGCAAGCATGAAAGATTCCCATGAAATACTAATGTTTCTACTACCCATTGTCATTTGAGCAACCGTTAGTTCCTTTTTTTTCTGTCTTTTTTCCTTTTTGGATTTTAAAAGATGAGATATTATTTTGTCGCGACCAAAGTTCGAAGGTAGAGAAGTACCTCTTCTTTAAAGAAAGTTTTAGGTTTAAATACCATGACTAGTACATGCATTTTTAAAAATTTCCTAGGGCAGCTTTGGTATACATGAAATATTTTCGTGAAATTATTTTCAAATGAATGAACTGCCCCATATCGTTAAAAGTAGGATTTCTTCACATCAATTAGTCACAATGCATTTTTCACACCAATTGGCAGCTAATAAATGTGAAAAAACTCCTAAACCTAATCATATGGGAGAGTTCTTTTATGTGAAAATACTTTTACGAAAATATTTTCACGTGTAACATGTCCCTACAAAATCTACGTCCCTACAAAATCTTCGATGAATTTACGAGCTTGTCCCAACAATTAGTATGATTTCATAAAACAATTAGCATATGTTTCTTTTCGAACATACATTGTCACCTGTTTCTTGTATTTTGATACGGTTTCCTTTAAAAATTGCCCAAAATTGGTTTCATGCCAGTACCTAGACAGCTCCAATCTCCAACTGTCGTCATCAAATTCCAGAAATGCCCATCAATTTAAAATCATTAAAAAGTATTGCACTATTCATTTTTTAATCAACAATCAAAATGTTATACCAACACTAATGCACCATATCCCTGAAGTTCAAAGTTAAACATGTTTGGGACGAAGTAGTACTAAGATGGGTGATCTCCTGAGAAGTCCTTGACACCTTTACAGGTAGGGACCACTATCCCCCACTAATTCACACAAAAGAACAAAAAAAATGCAACATGTCACACTGGGATAATATCCAGTGTGGATACATAAAAGGAATAGCCTTTATGGAGTACTACTTAATGATGTAATAACTCCATGGTTTTCATTTCTAGTAATAACTTCAACTTTGTAGTACTTCTTTTTTTTCTATCAAATTAATTCATAACCATTCCCAATGCTATTCTCTCAGATTTATCCTAGGAGGGCTTAGAGGGGCAGCAAGCTATAGAGATGGATCATGAAATTTATGCTTCTATTATATAATATTGTTAACTCCGCCTTGGCCTGCCCAATGCCAATCATGCTGGTCCCAAACCTCAGTAAACGGCTTGTGTTAGATAGGCAACTATTGTAAGACTTTGCCACATCTTTTAATGAATCTTGAACCTATAATAATTAATTAGGTAACATTGTTGTACACTAGCATGTAAACAGGAGCAACATTCATGTATTCTTTTTAACCAAGTTGTATTATGTTTTATGAGTCAGTAAATAAGGAAGTATTGAATGACAGATTATATCCATGGTCAAAAGTACTACCGCCATCCAAAACATTCATGAAGGGTGATCCACAGAGTAGATGACATCAGAACATGGCAGAGCCCAACTTATAGGGCCCCATTCTCTCCATCAGAATCCATCAATTGTACTGCGCAGAGATAATAAAAGTCATAAAGGGAGCTTTATGATCACATCGATTATTATATACACCCCCTTGCAAATAACATTTTAATAACTTCTGTTTACACAATTCAGATCCATCAGAATCAAAGCTTTTCCTAAATTCCCAATTTTAATAAGACCAGACTGCAATTGACATTGAGAAAATAGATGAACTAGGCTAGACACCATTGAACCAGAAACGCAACAAAGTTTGCATTCACAAACAAAAAGAGACATTTTGAAAGAGCTTGAAATAGCCAATCTGATGAACTCTAAAACTTGAAAAGATAACCCAAGGCTCAACTGACTAATATTGCAAAACTAGATTACAAACGACTTTAACATAGGCATCAGTTCAGGCCCTCCATTATTATTACTCATATAACAAAGTTAGAAGGAGAGGTACAACCTTCCTCAGTCATTCAAACGACAGAATATGTTCTGACATATGCTACCACGTTGCACACTGGCAATGGTAACATGCCATTGGCTTACTATTTCTTCAAAGTTTTGAGGGTGATGGATACCATCCCCATGGTTCATGTGATGTGTACGTTGTCACCTGCTTCACGTTCAAGTAGTTGTTGAGACCCCTACATACAACAAAGATCTGGCAGTTAGATTAGCTATGTGACCACTCAAAAGGTTAGCAATTGCATATGCAACGCTCACCATTCTCCTAGTTCACGTCCAAAACCACTTCGCTTGTTTCCTCCCCAAGGAGCTTGACAGAAGGTTGGCTGAGAACAGTTTATCCACATAATTCCAGCATGCAGGTACTGCAACAGAAAGCCAAGGCTATGATCGAGACACAAACGTAGAGGGGAGAGAGAGATGAAGAAAAGGAGGGGGTTGTTGCCCTATAAAGATGTTTAAGTTTCAATTATTTGAAAGAAGAACACATTCATATAACAATGACTCATAAGGACTTGTAGATCCCACAAATGTGATCAGATAAAAAAATCAGGCGTCTTGGTCTGAGTGGCAAGTGTGATTCTGCTCACTATTGTTTTACTAGGATGTATCTTGGATAAATACCTGTGATACACGGTCACATTGCTCCAAATCTTTTGAAAGCACAGCACCAGCCAAGCCATAACTGCAAATGGACCACAGATGAATTTCAATCAGAATTTCAGGTTACTATGCAGCTAATTTTTTGCAAAAATCTTATATACAAAATCCAAGGAAAGGTGAATTTACTCAGAATCGTTTGCCAATTCTATAGCCTCATCTTCAGTGCTAAATGTTTTGACACACAAGACTGGACCAAAAACCTCCTCTTTCCATATTTGCATGGAAGTATTCACATTTCCTATGATGGTTGGTTCAACAAAATACCCTTTCTCCAAATGCTGTAAACAAGACATGCTAGAAATGAGCAATCACTTGAAAGAGCACAAAAGCAAATAGACTGTATGTTAAAGGAATTTTACTTGAGGACGATCACCGCCACAGAGTATAGTTGCTCCTTCGCTCTTTGCTGTGGATATGAATTTCATGATCTTTTCATACTGCCATGAATCAAAGAGAAGGATTTTTGTAACAGACTAACAACGATCGACAGCCCATGCAATGTAAGGTCACACACTCGAAGATAATATATATTGAGGAGGGGGGGGGGGGGAGGGGGGCAGGAGTTTGGGGTGGGGTGGGGTGGGGAAGAGGGAGAGATTGGATAGAGATCAATAAGGGACTCGTGATGCACAACTGAAATGTATGCCGGATTACTTTAGCTTGAACATGTAATTAAGAGATTGTAGCCACCAAACAGGAAACCCATGTCACATGTGGTAATAATACAAGTGGTATAGTGTAAAAGAAGTACATGTATCAATTTAAGACAAGAAATGCAAATATTGGTACAACATGTATATGCCATTTCTTCCTGTTTGTATTTTACGAAACAGTTCCCATATGACAGTTCTCGATGGTTCAGGTGTGCCTTACAGGTGCAAAAGCTGTCTTCACGAACCAAAAGCTTTTCATACAATCCTATTTTTTCAATCTGGAGTTGTGAATACAGCTGATAAAAAGATGTAGCCTCCATGACATATCAATAAAAAGTTGATGAAAATGACCTAAAGCATTGTTAATTAATCTCAATCTGGAGTTGTGAATACAGCTGATAAAAAGATGTAGCCTCCATGACATATCAATAACAAGCTGATGAAAGTGACCTATGAAGCATTGTTAATTAACGCAATATGAGATTAATAAATATATTCAAGTGGTTATTAACAAAAAGAACTAAAAATTGCAAAATATATCCAAGCAAACTAATAAAAAAGAGTTTAAAAACAACTGTACTCAAGTCATAATTCCTTTCGCATATCAAAATAGCAATTAGCACATTTTGATGTACTGAAAATCAAACTAAATAGTTACAGTCAGAATGTCAGACAACTATGGATGCATCAATGTATTTAAATGTAATATAACTAGATCAATAAGGCACTGGTGACATTTAAGTTCATGATAGAAATCAACCAAGGAGGGTCAATTTTTACCTGTCCTTTACTCACAACAGGCCCAAGTCTACAACCATCCTGTAGAGGATCTGAAACCTTGATGCTTTTGGTCCAACCAACAAGTTTCTCCAAAAATTCCATTGCAATACTTTCCTACAGAAATCAAATAAAAAAATTCAAAACCATGCAATTAAATAAACACTAGGAAGAGATTCCTGAGAGAGAGAGAGAGAGAGAGAGAGAGAGAGAGAGGAAACAATCCACAGACCCATTCCAATATTAACAAATGATCACATATACGGTGCTCCCTTGGAAGTATAGTTTACTTCTACTCCCTTGGTCAAACGACCTATTTGGGAGGATTTTCTCAATCTGAAATTTTGGGAACCACTTAAAAATTACTAGAACTTTATTCTCAAAACAACAAAATTGAAATTTGAGTTTTCTAACACTAAGATCTCACCATCTAAAAATTGGATGGTCTCTATTCAATCTCGAGACATTATATTTTTCATGTTCATAGGGGGTACAATCAGGAAAAAAAATTTATTGAGGCTAAGCTATGGGTTGAAGAGGTTACATCCCCAAAATTTGCAGTCCTAAAATTAATTCTAGGTGGGATTTTACCTGAGAGAGTAAATGGACATTCTACTCTTGTGGAAGTAGAATATCTTTTGGCTTAACAAATTGTTCCCCTAGAATATGCAATTGCATGAACGCAGGAGGGTTCGCATTTGTTGCTTGCTCAGGTTAAAATCCAACTACTCAAGCTAGCAATACTCAGGAGCCATCTCAAGACCATCGAGTAAAACCACATCTATTATTGGTTCAAACATTCATCTAATGTTCGCTAAATTTTTATGGCAGTTTCAAGAAATTTATCACTCTAAACAAATTCACCAAGTGCCCCTAAGGTCACTCCAAAAGTGTTGAAATTCTGAAACTGACAGAGTCAGTCAACGAAAGGTGCATATATAGTAACTTCATAGCCATGCATTTGGTCATCTTATAGTTCGAAATAGAATGGAAGCATTCTTGTAGGTGTTAGTTACATAGTTTGAACCTTTCTTCACTGTGTATTTTGCTCAGTTTGAGAATGAATGTAAGACTCTAACATGAAGCTAATGAAATTTATTTTCTTCATGTTGCTAAACTCATGAAAGTTACCTTTTGAACATTTTTGTGCATCTGTAGCTCAAAAATCAGATAAACATAAGTGCAGACAAAGGAAATTATGCAATAAATTTCTGCATTAGCCTTTCACAAGAGCGATAATACCCTATGGATGTGGCAGGCATGTGTCATTGTGGATCTCCTAATCTGTTAGGGTCTTATTTCAAGAACCAGTTAAAAGTTAAAACAAATTAGATAATGTGAGTTCTGAAACATTTATGATCGTATAAATTTCTGAAAATGCTAAGAACTGTGTTTGTATATAACTCATCAGATCGGAAAGATTAACCAATATCAAATGAAATATGCAAAAAAACTGAAAGCAGGGATAAATTCATTGGGTTTGACAGCACCGCAAAGTCAGAAACGGAAACTTGTTTTTTTAGTTTCTAGCCAAGTTGAGCCCTACTCTTTACGCATGGGGGATGCCTCGACCATTTCAGTGCACAAAGCAATCTAGAACCCAAATAGCTAGTGCTGCCTGTAGCAAGAAGGGAAGCCTTTTTTTTTTTTTCTGAATGAAGAACTTCATGGACTCACCACCCAGGTGGATGACGACAGCAAGCGCTGTGGAGGCAAATATGCCATTTTATTTCCCTGAAGTTTGAAGGGAACCCCCAAACATACACTGATACATGTTTGAAAGGGATTGCGTGATAGGAATTTAATTCAAAACAAGATGGAGGTAAGCTGGGAGTCATTTTGTTTGTGTTGGCAATTGTTCTGGTCTGCCACAAAGCTCTTTGAATATATATATATATATATATTTAAGAAAAATATTTTCTAAGCTACTAGCTATAATGAATAGTATAAGCTACTAGCTCCCAGCCATCAGATCTTTCATCCCTTGGTTCAAAATTCATATCACTATTTTAATTTTAATCATTTTTCTATAAATCAGATTAAGATGAAATTTTGGGTGCATATACCTAACACCATTCCGCACCATATAAAAATATAAATTACTTTCAATAATTTAAAATGACCAAATTACCCTCATCATTTTTCAGGGGTATTTCGATCATTTTATATTTTAAGAAATATTTTTTATTTTTTTTTATTGTGAACCCTATTGTTTCGTATACACGTCCAAAATTTCATTATGATCTAATTTTTAGAAAAAGATTAAAATTCAAACAGTTATATGAATTTTGAACCACCCGATGAAGATCTGACAGCTGGAAGCTAGTAGCATATACTATTCATTAGAGCTAGTAGCTTAGGAAATCTTTTTCCATATATATATATATATATATATATATATATATATATATGGGATTGTATACAATGAAACCATTTACCTTTTATACGTGGTCACAATTATGTACAACCATCCGATGTGAAATCTGATAGCTTGGGTGTGTCAAGAAAATTTCTTTTGAAGTTTGAGCTTGGTCAATGGAATAAATGCAGCCATCTAATTTCACATCCAATGGTCAAGATTAATTATGACCACCTTGTACTAAAGATAAATGGTCTCATTATATACTCTCTCTCTCTCTCTCTCTCTCTCTCTCTATATATATATATATATATATATATATATATATATATATATATATATATATATATATCAATCCAATTCACAGCATATGCTCTCCAAGAAGAAGATAAATTGGCATCACAATACTTTATCAGGGAGAAAATACCAGGGAGGTTCTTTCTTAAAGTCTAAATCCACACTCATATGTTAAATATTTAGAGGGGTGAGGTTAAGCAAGTACCAAGGATATGTCATCTCAACCTCGAAGTTAAGCATGCTTGGGCAAAATTACCAATAGGTTGGGTAAGACTGCCGATACTTGTCTGACTTTCAATTATTTACATGCTTAGAATTTATACTGAAATAATGATTATAGATGTCACAGACCTGGACAAGAAGACGGGAAGTTGCACTGCAAATTTGACCATTTGTCCAAAAGCAACCAAACATTGTCCACTCAGCAGCTGTTTAGCGCAACAGGAACACCAAACAATAAACATAGGAGAACAATCAAGAATTCATACCCATCAAATATAAAGAATATTCTATGGATAAGACACATATGGACAATGCAAATTGAACTGCAAAATAAATTCTCAAAAGGTATCTCTGTTTTCAAAGATTTGTAGATCATCAAGGATCAGTTGTAGAAAATTACAATAACTAGAAGTAAGAAGGTAGGTTTCATTGACTGTTACAACTATAAATGAGAACTGAGGGAAGAAAAGAGGAGGTCAAATAAAGCATGAGTTTGCAGCTTTATTTCTATATATATAGGGGTAAAAAAAAAAGGAGCTTTCTGCAAATCAAAATACCTAGATCTTCAGAAAAGTACCTTTCTCAATGTCCACACCCTGGAATACTATAATTGGGCTCTTTCCTCCAAGTTCCAAAGAAACAGGCTGTCATGCAAAAGTGACTATGAAATCAGACACTAGGAACACCAAAGACATGCAAATGTGGTTTCTTTTTTTCTTGTTTTTCTTTTTTTGGATAGTTAAATGTGGGTTTCACTTTCAATTTCAAATAAAATGTGGGTTTCACTATACAATAATAAGATGACATGGGGGATGCAACAATATATATTCATCTGAAAAAATATATATGGAAATTCACTCGACATCATAAGAATTGACTGGACCTATGTTCAATAGAAAGAATAAAAGGATAATGGATCAATTCAAGCTTGGACGAATCCACACCAATCTCATTCTCAATGTCTGGTTACAAAAGAGTATGGAGCAGATATTGCAGCAAAAAAGTGCAAACCGCATGCGATGCTTTCAGGTTCAATTGAACATTACACAAATAGGGAGTTAACTATTAGACCTCATAAACATATAACCAAAGATGAGAAAAAGAATCATCCCAGTTCTTTCCAAGAGTGAGCAGTCACTTAGACAATAGAGACATAGAGAAACTTTGAGCATCCAGACATGCCTATTAGATGGTCTTTGCGTGTGTAACAACACAGTACCCGCATTACATGTTTATTGGAGATATCTTGATCCTGAATACAATTTTGCAATCATGAATACTATCGTAATGCGTATTACTGCTATGTCAGTGTGGATATGCACAGAATGAGTATCCATACAAGGGCCTGCCTGGATGTATTAATAGACCAAGCATCACCACTAGTAAAATTATTCATTCATTCGAGCTGTCCATGCAAATTTCAAATAGTGTCGGATCTATCACTAAGTTAGGTTTCATAGTTAGAATTCAGGCTGCCAGGAGATCAACGACATAGTTCAATATCTGGAACTCCAAATGAAGATATTGGGTTGGTTTCTCATGACAAAGTTGATGATGCCAAAGCAGGAAAAATCACCATCTTTAAACGACAATCTTGGGATCTATCAATGGAAGTTTATAAGAATGTAAATAGTTTTATTTTGGAAAGTGTCTTATCACAATGGTAGGTGTTTCCAAGGAAATGTTTAGGTTTTTCATGACAAAGTTTGTCATCTTTTGATCATCTGGGTCCATGCTATATAAATTTGCAAAGAAGTATCTTCCACATAATTGAAACATGGGTTTAATATTGTGGTTTAATTTTCAAAACTTCTGACGCTGCAGGGACTAACTCTTTTCCAGGTACACTTCCAGTTTCCTTCAGAAAGGATTCCCACATGAGACCCACTTTGACAAGAAGACGGAGTGTCCATACCAGTGCTCAAAAACGTGGAGATTGTTGCCTAGGTGGCTAAGATCCCTGGCCTCCTAGGCAGTACCTAAGACACCTAATATCAGGAGGAGCTGGGAGTATGCCACATCATTGTAAACTCTTCCTGTCTTTTGTGCCACATCAATGTAGTCTCTTCCCTTTTCTCCCTCATGGCACATCATCCTACTCCATTTCCCTTGCCCTTTTGTTACACATCATTGTACCCTCTTGCCCTTTTGTCCCTTGTGACAAATCATCATACTCTCAGCCCCTTTCTAGCTTCATATCACATCAAGCAGTACCCCCTTCCCCTATGTAGTTTACAAATCACATCAAAGCAGTAACATTCTTCTTCTTCTTCTTCTTCAGGCGGGCCGAGGAGCCAATCTACTTGATGCCTTGGCAACCTAGGCAGGAGCCTAGAGTCCCGTCCACTCTGAGCACCCGCCTAGGAAGCTCCTAGGAGGTGCCTTGCCCACCTAGGCAGGAACCTAGAGCCTCCTCCACCCTATGCCCTGGCCTGGCCCTAACCGATGGCCTTAGAAGCCTAGGCCACCTAGGGCCCAGGCAGCCAATTTCTTCTACATTGGTCCATACAGGAAAGAAAAAGATTATCTGAGTTCAAATACATTGTCAAGTGAGAAATGGACGTGTACTATCTTCTGGATCCATATCCAGTGGGATGATATTGCGGATATACGTAAATTGGCTGAATTTTCACGACTCTCCTATTCCAAAGTTATGCACTACTCATATTATTTGGGTTAAAACAGATTGAAAAAGATTACATGGTTCACATATATCAAACGCTACTTATGAAAGGAAAATTTGGGGACCAAAGAAGCTGCCTCTAATTCTATGAACATTGATAAAGAACAATCAACAATGCACAAATAGATAGTATTATGCTCCATGGTCACCTTAACCAATTGAGCTGCAGCAGTCATGATTGTTCTGCCCGTCATGGAACTTCCTGTAAAAGCAATCTGGCAGAGGCCATGAGGAAGAGTTAAAAATGCAATAATCTAATAGGAGCATATAATAATGACACAAAATAAAATTAAATACGTTTGTTCCCTATAAGAAAATCATCCTACAAATAATAATAGAAACCTTGCCAACATGAGGGTGAGATGACATCGGAGCACCAGCTTCTGCACCCAGTCCAGTAAGTATGTTTAGAACACCAGGAGGAAGTCCTACTTCCATGCATATTTCAGCCAACTCCAAACATGTTCTGGAAATAGAAATAGGAAAAATCCTAGTATACTATATTACAAAAACTACAGAAAAAAAAGAAACTATAATAACCTGAACAACAAAATATAATTTTATCAAATTACTTACACAGAAGATAGTTCCGAGGGCTTCAAGATGGCTGTACACCCAGCTGCAAGGGCTGGAGCAACCTTCCATGAGGCCATTAGGAGAGGATAATTCCTGGAACAAATAAAGAATTTCGATTACTTTTCTGAGAACTCCATAAACTATATAACATATAAAAAACTTGGTACTTCTACAGTGGAGAAAATCTAATTTGATGTACATGACGCATAAGGAACCCCATAAATCAATTTTGCAGAAAACAGGATATTGCAACAGCCACAGAGATTAACGGCAACTTCATCTTTCCAGAAAATATAACTGCTACCTTCCCTACAGTTGAAGCAAACAGTTTCCAAAGAACAAGACAACCACAACCAATTTGGCACTTACTTTCAAAAAGCATCCCTACCGATACCAACAGCAAACAAGAAAAAGAAGGTATAACCATTGCCACCACAGAAATTTATTCTAGTACTCTTTATTCATTTCTCCTTTTCCCTAGAACGTTTGCTTTGGACATTTATTTTAGTTCAACTTAACAGACACTTTAGAATATCTCTGTTTAACAACTGTAAAGACGCTTTAGACTATATGTGTTTATCATCCATGAATCGTTACGTATTTGGCTATAACTTGCAAAGGGAAATGCACACTGTCACTTTGTAAGTCTGACATGCATCAACATTGTTCTTGAGAAATGAGGGAGTCTCAGTTGAAGCATAGACCCTCGATTCATAGGCAAAGGTCCAAGTTCACGTGAGTGGACCTCAGGCAAGGAAACTCTCCTGCCTTGCATACCTCTCCAATTGAGGGGTGACAAACCTTACCAATAACGACTTTCCTCTTGACTATTGGAGAGGCAATCAACCCCATGACCATAGCCCCAGAACCATGTGATAACTCCAGGCACCAAGGAATTTTATTCCAAAAACATACTTTTTTTATCTCTTTCAAGTGTTGCTAACTTGCAATCCGAAACAAAACAAAGACAAAAAGAACATAAAAAAAAAATAAGAATAAAGAAAATCAAAAAGACATTTAAATGGGTTACTTTACAGTTCTTACAGCAGATTGCTGCAATTACCTCATAAGTACACAAGTTCTACTTAACAAAATCAAGGATAAGAAGCACAGCTATCCATACACATTTGAAAAAAACTACTAGTTTCATGCTTGTGCAATGTGCAATATACATTGCCCAACAGGTTCATTTAGAAAGTCAAGGAACTAGGAGCAACAAGCTTCCAGCTATCTCTATTTAAGGCTTCTAGATTATTAAAATTGGTAATTAGGAAAGAAACCACTCAAAATGCATCCATGCATATTTCACCAGAAAAAAAAAAGGAAAACCAATGCAAAAAGAACTCAGTAATACCATCAGTTAGAAAAGAAAAAAGAGAAGAAAAGAAAAAAAATAAAAACTAAACAAAGGAGGAAGATTTCATATAACTTTTAATTTACCATGGAGTAATTAGGCCAACAACACCAATAGGTTCTTTAAGAATGTGACACTTGAAATTCTCCATTGGAAGAGATACTGGAGCCCTTTGTTGTCTATCCAAAGCTTCTCCAAGATCAGCGTAATATTCAAAACATCCAGCAACATCATCCTGGAATAAAATAAAAGGCAGCACATAAGGTAACTGTTTAGATTCAAGATTCAAACATCGATTCCTGGATGAACCTCCAAAATCTCAGAAGCATACAATGTCCCAGGCCGCTTCTTCCAGTGGCTTCCCACAATCAAGAGCTTCCAACTTTGCCAGTTCAGTTTTACGGTCCTTCACCTGTAACAAGAGATGCACAAATTTCTTCATAATGTGGTTACAATGTTATCAAAACATGAAATAAAACCAAAATATGTTGTAGTTCACCAAGGTATGGCAGGGGTTCGTACTAATAATTGTTTGTGTAAGGGAGAATGAGCATCATAAAAAATTTAGCTGCAATTAGGAAGGGACTCAAGACAGTTCCACAACACAACGTCTTGATTTCCATTCCTAACATGGGTAGGGGACCCTTTCCCCACCGATCTACCAAAAAGAAAAGCTGCAATACTTTAACAATAGAGTTTGGATATCGTACTTTGTATTCACTTTTCTATTGTGTTACACTCCTCTTCTGTCAGGTAGTAATATTCCCAAATAAAGAAAATGAAACACCTATAATCCCAATTAATAACAAGCAACAAATTCTAATGCTTCCTATTTTTGTGGTGTTCAAAACACAAATTAAATTACCATGTGCAATCAACTTTTCACATAATAAAGAAAAGATGAATCCCTCTAGTTCCTGAACCAACCATAACATCAATCACCATCCATGCATGAACACTACCTTCAATTTTTTTGTTTTGGTGATCGTTATGCTTCTACCTTCAATTTTTTTTTTTTTAAGGCTCACAACCTTCAATGTTGATATCGATCTGTAGAAGATTTCCATTCCTAAAACAATTCACTTGATTATGTGCCCAGGTCAACATACACATTTTGCAACAAGAACAAACTGGTTATTCAAAACATTGGAAGATTGGCACAAATTGTTGGAGGAGCATTGGTAATTTAAGTACATGCTCTTTAGGAATATAACTCTTCTTTAATGAGCACAAGAGAGATAGCTACTAGGGTCAAGAGGAAAAAACCTATTTGCTGCCTTTTTTATCTTACAGAAGTAATATATGTGATGACGAAATTATATCACGCTAGTAATGGACATTTTCTCAAAAGCGAGGATGATAGTTGCTGCAAGGATCCCTGTTGAATTGCTTAATGACATGAAATTTTAAGAAATAAAATGACTCATCCATTAAATTGGGTAGTTATCAAAATAAAACAAGTATTTGCTTGCTAAGCATATAAAAGAAAAGAAAACTGATATCACAACATGTACAAACTGCCATTTAGAGTACATATAAAGAAAAACACTCGTTAAGTACAGTACAAATTTACAATGACAAGGAATACGTCTTCTAACAGCAGCAGGTCACTCCTCATCCAATATTTCCCCCCCTGCTTGCCTCCTACGAGATCTACCTAGTAGAAGGAAGCAAAGAGCCCAGAAGACCATAGAGCCTAAATGGAAGATGTCCTAGTCACCTAGAGCATCTATCTAGTTAGTTACTTTCTTCTTCTTTTTTTTTCTCTTTCTTAGGGAAGCCATTTGTTCAAGTCATAGTTAAGGGAGCCGTATGGGTAGGGTGACGATCCCGCTCTGAAACCTCGATCCTACAGTTCCTGCAAGGGAGTAGGGATCCCTTTTTTCAATTTTGGGATCTCGCTCCCAAAAAAAGGGGGGCCATGTTCCATCCATCAATGGAATCCAGTTCCATTTCGAAATAGATCCCAACTCCCATCAACCACGGCCCAAGGTTTTGGAACATTAAAATCTTGGGTTCCATGTTTGTGGGTTCTACTTTCATTAACAGATAATATCAGGTTAGAGATTGCCATTGTCTGAAGTTCCCATTATTTAGGAATCATAAGTTCCATGATGTTAAAATCCAGTCCCTTTTGCACATAGCATGAAGTTCCATTATTTTGGATTCTTAATTTGAACTAGGCATAGTCTAGAGTGACTCATTGTTTTATTAAATCCTATTGTGTACACCATCCCTCTTAGTTGTGAGAATATATATTTCATTTAAAATATTATATTTATGATGCCCTAGTGTTTGATTATTGTAGTGAGATGAGAATATATGCTGTCATTTCAAGCTTTAAAAAGCTTCCTTACATCAGTCAGAGAGAGAGAGAGAGAGAAGTTCATCTTGTCCTCTTGCCCCTTCGGAGAGCTAGAGAAACAATGGAAGCAGAGGAAACCATATTCAAAGAACTTGAGTGGTAGGATTCTGGGTTGCCGTGGACTCAGAGGGAATGGTGCATGCCAAACTTGTGTCATGGCCTGAAGATGTAGTGGTCATAAGAAAAACCAACGTATAGAGCTATATAATTAATTCGTTGACCGTTGTTATTCACACAAAAATAAATAAATCCATTGTGGGAGGGGGGCACTTGATAAGGGATCCCTGATTAATGGCACTTGCGGACCTTGGGGCCAATAAATTTGAAGATCTTGATTCCTATACTTTAAGAATCTCAATATTACAACAGGAGGAACCATGTTATATGACATACTTAAACCTCAATTGGTTGACCAAGGGAACTCGTACTAGCTCTACTTACAACCTCATTTTTTTAATAGTAGAGCTTAGATTCCTGCTAATCAAAACATCGAACCCATTGACATCGGATCTCGCTCCCATAAACCTAAGGATCTTGCTCCTTATCATGTTCATTGTACCGGCGCCGATCTAAACCCCAAGAAGCTTCCACTATAGGGAGGTTCGGCGAATCCCGAATCGATCCCGCTCCCATCTCCAACAACTATGGTTCAAGTCTACCAAGCTTAATTGGGAAATATATAGCTTGTGAATTAAAATAGTGGTACTATTTAAAAAGATATATGGCAAATGCAATGCCAACACCAAGTAGTCCAGTTATTTAAAAAAGAAACAAGTAGTCTCATTTGGAATCACATATCTCTTTATCTAAAGGTGATGGGGAGATGTCACATAGGTGGCTACATGCATAACCCTGCTAACCTAATCACCCGGGAATATGGGGAGAGCAGATGGAAACTACATTTCCATAGTAAGAGGATAGCCACTATCTAAGACACCGCATTATCTCTAAGTTATTCCCATGATCCTATTTGATCAAATAGACAACCTAACCTTATGATGATTAGATCCCATAGTTATTGTATGAGTTCAATCCCACATCCCTAAAGAAATACACGGATCCACTTCAATCTTAACAAGAAACCAAATCGAAGTAGATTGTCCAGCCCGGTATCAATCCCATCAATAAAAAGAGAAAGTAGAAACCATAAAACCAAACTAAAGTACAAACGAGTCAATCATCTAGAATCCTCTCTAGTGCATATGTATACCCCCGGAAATCTAGCAATCAAATAGATGCCCCAACCATCCATTCTCAACAAAATATTCACCATGCAAAGCTTCAACCTAGTCAATAAAATCTAGGAAGAAGCTAGCATAAATGGTACGACTGTACATTCCAATTAAATTAGAAGTTTTAAAGACATGAATCTTGGCATATCCCATGAAAAAAAAGGCACCTTTGAAGCTATAGCACGCAGATACTTAGCACGAAATGCCCCAGATGCACGGGCCCAACCAGCCCCCTTATCTCTTGTGAAAGCCCTACGAGCAGCAGCAACAGCAAGTTCAACATCCTCAGCAGTAGCAGCAGGAATATCTCCTGGTGATAAACACAAGCCAAGAAGTTACCCAATCAATCACCAAGTAAGTATTTAGAGGAAGAAGTCTAATCATTATGCAGGTCTCAGATAGAAGCAAAATCTCCCAAATAACTCTAGTAAGTAAAACCCAAATCAAATAGAGCTTCCACTTACATATTAAAAGCATCTTGTTAGGTTTGGTGATAGTCAAAATAACCACACTTATGTTTTCCTCAAAAGATTAAGGGTCTTATGGTAAAAAACCGACCTACTTGGGTTGCAAGAAAGAAACCGTAGTGAACTCCATATAAGGGAGTCAAGGAAGACATAATCGCATCCCTTTTGGGTCACCCATTTGGAGTCATGGAAGGGGATCTCCAAGAGAGAGACATAACCTCCAAGTGTGAGGTTCTATCCCATGGGGTTTTGGGTTCGTTAAATTTCCACTTCTAGAGTATCTCATTTGCTTTCAAGGTTATCTTTCTTGCAGCGGTGCAGTAGAGGGAAAGATGAGGTTGATTGACGATGTTGTTATATCTGGAAAGTGGGTTTAGAAGGGAAGATCAATGAGATTTTTTTGCTAATGTTCAGAAAGAAGTATATCTCTTGTAAACCAAAACTATAATCTTCATTGTGATAGTGGATTTGTACTTTCTAAAGCCGTTGACATAGCCTTACAAGGTGAACCACCTAAATATTTATGTTATTTTGGGGTGCTTTAGGTTTTTCTTTACACCCAATTCGTGGTTGTATTCATTTATTTCGTATTAGCCAATTATGTACACGATCTTGAGTGGGATCCCAGTATTTGGGATTCCTGGTTCCGCAAGTTAGAAGTTCTTGAGTACCCTACAATTGGTATCAAAACATAAGGTGTATCAAGTTGGAGAATTGTTTGGTTTGGTGAGAATGAAAATCACCACACCGATGTTTTTCTATTATGGTAAAAAGAAGAAAAGGGGCTCTATTAGGGAGCAAGAAAGAAACCCTAGTGATCTCCCTATAAGGGACACAAGAGAGACATAATGCTCACCCTTTGGGTCATGAGAAGGGATCTCCAAGAGTGAGAGAGAGAGATGGGTCCCCAAGAGAGACACATGACCTCCCAAAGAGAGATGGTATTCCCATAGGGTTTTAGGTTGATTAAATTTCTACTTCTAGAAAGAGAAAGTATCTCTGTTGCTCTCAAGTTATCTTTCTATACTAACTTGATTATTGGTGTTGCTCAGTGAGAGCAGGTTTAGAAGTTAAGATCAGTGAGGTTCTTTGCTGATATTTAGACAAATGTATATTTCATGTAACCAAAAATTGTATTTTCATTATGATAGGGGATTTCTACTTGCGGAGGCCATGGATATTGCCCTAGAGATTAAACCACGTAAATATTTGTGTTATTGTGCTTTTCGTCTTGCTTTTTTCCTTGCACTCATTTTGTGGTTGTATGCATTTATTGTACATTTAGCTAACTATGTACATGATCTTGGGTGGGATCCCGGTCATTGGATTTCCTATTTTTGCAAGCTAGGGGTTCGCAAGGACCCCATACATCATAAAGGTGAAATTTACTATTGTCCAGTAAATCCATGCTTCAAGTGTAATCAAATTATATAAATAAATTCTTATTGACAGATACATATTTTATAAAGCAAGTTTAAATTACCGATTCAAAACAGAGACCCATTTCAGAAGCACTTGTTTGACCACATATGCACTCTTCCCCCATAGATAAGCTCCGTAACTCTGGTAAATGCAATGGATTTATGCAAAATAAAAAAGGAAAGAAACTAAAGCCTATTTTACATCTTGATTCGAGGTCAATTATGCATGAAATTCCTATACACTTGATGTACAAGTGTCGCAGCTCTACATGTAACAACATTTTCTGTTATGATTTTTCACAGATAGTTCGAGAACAATTACAAAGAACTTAAAAATTATAGAGAGGACAAAAAGACTCCAAAATCAAAAAAAGAAAACCCACCACAGATCACAATTTTATGAATTCAGGGAGAAAGTGAAAGATCAAAAGTGAAATTCTATGAAAGAAAGTTGGAGACCAACATTTTCTGAATCTACAATTACCCATTTAAGGAAATTCCAAGCTGACTCAGAGGAACCATAACATAACATCATGAAGCTAAAATCAAGTAAAAGCATGGCCACTGAACCTTAAGTTCGTGCTATCTGAAGAAAGAAGAACAAACCTATGATTTCTTCAGTTGCAGGGTTGATGACGGGCAACCGCTTCCTCTTAACAGGCTCCTTCCATTGCCCATCGATGTAAAGCATCCGAGATGGCACACTAGCTGCCATACTGTACACCGTTCCCGCTGCTTTCTCTCTCTAAAAAGTATCAGTCTGCTATGGTTTTAAGAGAGATGACTCTGCAACAACCACCAGGCCGAAATAATGGCTCCAAAATGAGCTTCTTACCTAAATAGAACGGAGAGAATGGTGGAAGAGTGTCAAAGGTTTGATGAAATTTTGATAAAGAGGTGCACATGCATATGATGCATTATTGTAATAAAAAGAGATGATTCATGAAATTTGTTGAAATAAAGGTGTTCGGTATTTTTACTTTATTGGGAGGGGTGGCAATGGACCCGGCCAACACATATTGTAATATGTATATTTGAAAATGGTAGATATAATATCGTTATATTTATGGTAAATCTGAGTATAATATATGATATATTTTTATTATTGTCATAGGTACTTTGTCTATAAAAGATAAGTCTGTATATTTATATGATTAATAGGCATTAAGTTTTTTCAGAGAACCCTAAGACTCTTCACATGATGTTATAGCGTGTCCATTTCTCATCCCTGAAGCGCTGCCGCCGATTTTCAAGTCGAGTTTGTTGCTCACCCAGTCAGTTCCCTTATATCGAGTTGTTTTGACTCTCTGTAAATTCTTTCAAGATTTTTTCGCTCTTCCATCGGATCTAAAAAACATTGTTCATATCTTGTTCTCCTCTCTCAACTAATAGTAATTTTTCCTTTCTTTGTTGGTCTTTGGATTTTTAGGGTTACTGTTTCGAGTTTCCCTGGATTTTGTCTTTATCATTAGATATGATCAATGCGTGATTTATGTTTGTTATGCAAATATTAATCATACAAATTGTAATATCTCTTATTCTTCCTTTTTGGGGTTTAGATCTATTTGTGTTAAGCTCTCTTGTTTTGGCGAAGTTGGTATTTGGGGTTAGGGCTTTTGAAATTTTTTGGGGATTATTACGTTCTGAAAATTTATCCCTTTTGGCATTTCCAACGAATAACTTTCATTATATTGTTGTTAATTTGATCCTTTTGACCAGAATTTTGGATTTAGGACTTCGGTATGGAGAATTGCGAGGTCCGCTATAAATCTTAGGTTTTCTTTGTGGAAAAAAAAAATGAAAATGCCCACATTTGAAGTCGAATTGATCCTCATAAAATCCTGATCTACAAAAAAACCCTACATCTAAAAAAAAAAAAAAATGAGTCCACTGGGTCACCGGAAAAAATGAGCCCAGCAGTTTAGATTGAATCTGGGCCGATCTGACGATAACGGATGTCTGATAGTTTTTGAATTTTTTTTTTTTTTCTACAAATCCAAATCACTTGAAATTTGAAGTGTATGTACAACAAAAATAGTTGAATTTTTGAAAAATATCAAAAAAATATTTTACATTAAATAAATTGATAAAAATACCGTTGAAAAGTTTCGGAGATATGCTGGTCAATTTGTTTTTAGGAACCTTTTTTTTTATATTTTTATTAGGTTGGGCTTGATGAAAAGAACATAAGCCTAAAATTTCAAGTGATTTTGATTTGTAAAAAAAAAATTAAAATTCAAACACTACCAGACATCTGTATTCGTCAGATCGACCCAAATTCAATCTGGGCCGTTGGGCATATACTAACTAGTGGGCTCACCCAAACTTTTTCCTAAATATATATATGGAAGATGCTAGGGGGAGCCCACTAGCTCACATAATAGTATAAACCCAATGGCCCAGATTGAATATGGGTCGGCCTGACGGTCGAGAGTGTTTGAATTTTAATTTTTTTTCTACAAATCCAAATCATTTGAAATTTTAGGTGAATATTCTTCTCATTAAACCTTACTTAATAAAAATATAAAAAAAATAATCCACAAAATTAAAAGTGATCAAAATACCCCCAAAAATTTATAGGGGTATTTGGGTTATTGTTTTTCATGTAAAATATTTTTTTAATATTTTTCAAAAATTCACCTATTTTTTATCAATACACGTATAAAACTTCAAGTGATTTGAATTTGTAGAAAAAAATTAAAATTCAAACACTATCGAGCATACGTGATCATTAGATCGGCCCAGATTCAATCTGGGCCATTGGGCTCTTTTTTTCTTGTGAGCCCAATAGCTCACAGAAGCCTTTTCCTAAGAGGTGGTTCTATTCGACAATGTTCTAAATAGATTTTTCATTTTAATCTTGGGGTTTTCCCTGAGTCAACTGGAAACAGTCCTTGCACCTTTCAGCCTTCCTGGCTAACGGTGGTCTTTGGGTCACAGTGACTTGTAGGGATTTTGACCAGATTAAAATGTGTAAATAGGTTCCGTTCACCACTGAATATAACTGGCTTTGATACCAAAAGTAATAATTTAAGGGTATATAATAGGGAGGAAATTATAATAGATAATATAGAAAAACAATTACAAAACTGGAATATTCCGAAGGTCCCTACTAATGATATATACAAAAAATGAACTTTTGAATTTAAGAGTAGTTTTTCAATAAAAACCATTGAAGAGACTCTTTCTGTTATGAAAAACCAAGATAGCTTTTAACTCCTATCTACGAGAATGATTAAAGATCATATTAAGAGGGGTTTTAACTATCTCCATATTGGTCTTGTATAAATAGCTGTAAAACTGTTAACCAGAACTCGTTCAAATAATTCGGTTTTACAGAACTGGTTTAAATAATTCGGTTTTACTTTGTTTAAGAGATAGTAGGCATAGAAGGTTCAATGACTCTCTTCTAGGAATTGTTGAATCAAGTGTCTGCAATGGACCTATATACTTTAACTATTTTCCAAATTTCTCTGTATCCTTATCTGATCCAAACTTATTAAAAGTTTTGACTCTTAACCTTAAAACCCAAGGTTTTGATATGGATCCTAGATCTCACTTAAAATATAGGGATTGTATACAATGAGATCATTTACCTTTGAGACAAGGAGGTCACAATTACTCACAACCATTCGATGTGAAATTTGATAGATTAGGTGTGTCACAAAATTCGAGAAAATTTCTTTGAAGTTTGAGCTTAGTCAATAGAATAAATGCAGCCATCTAATTTGACATCCAATGGTCAAGATCAATTGTGATCACCTAATACCAAAGGTAAACTGTCTCATTGTATACATTTCCTAAAATATATGTTTTAAATATTAAAATAATTGATTTTGAACTCTAGGACATGTGCCCCTCTCTAATCGGGTTCTACATAGTTATGCCAATTGATATTCTACCCCCAATTTTAGAGGATGTAACCTCTTCAACCCATATATTAAGCTCAATGAATTTGGCCTTTGTTTATAGAATTTGTTATAAAGTTATGAATACTCTTTATCCTAATGCAAGACAAATGGATAAAAAAGGACAAACAATATTTTTCCAAACTAACATGGAAAAATCCAATTTGGTTTTACCAAAATCTATATCTTGTAAACATGTAAATTTACCTGAAAATTGATTTTTGCAATTAGAGACCCGTTTACCAACTCCTAAAAATACCGAGTCAGAACAAACTGTAGAATATCCTAATGGAAAAATAGAAATCAAATTTTCATCCTCCAGAAGAACAAGGATAAGTATTTCAAATATTGTCTTTTCGAATATGGTTCCGAAAATTCCTTCTAGAATTCTTCCTAGAAGTTCAACTTCTTTTACACCACAGTCTAATTATTTTTCAAACCTTTCACACAGTTAAAGTAGAAAGCATTAAAGTTATTCATCCTGCTGAAATTAGCTTACACTTGAAAGGAGAAAAACAAGAAATAAAACCTTACCTTTCAAATTTTGACCAAAAGATTCTGAGAACCAGATGGCTAAAATTGAAGTCATACCCCACATAATAAAGTAGATTAATTATACAAATCTCTTCCTACAGACCATAGGAAAATTATTTTGGACAGTATTAACTTGGGTATTGTCACACCCCAAGAATTTACAGTACTGTTATTCCTGAGATGTGACAGACACAACATATATACATCTATTGATAGGACAAATTTACAGTGGCGAGGTCTTACATAGTAAATAAAGAAAGTTTAAGCAAAACTACAATATCTTCCCAAAGTTGATCTTGACGAGGACACAAATGAAACCGCAGTCATCCTGAAAAATGTTTACCATAGTTTGATGAGTTTGGCTACTCAGTAAGTGATCATCATAATCCTAAAAATAATCATGGTTGAAAGATATCAATATTTTTCAAAATGAGATCTATTAACAGAAATGCATCAACAGTTTTACTTTCAATAAATGCATAATTTAAGTATAATCCGAGTAATTGAAATGCTTATAACACTTTTAACGGCGGACAAAATTTAAAGGATTTCACAAAATACCCTACTGGCGTCCCAAGTAGGTCACCTATATACCCCATCAGCGTCCTGATAGGTCCACTTAATTCCTATCGGCGTCCTAGATAGGTCCACTTAATCCCTGCAGGTCCACTTATACCTCACCGGCGTACCGGATGAGTCCACTTAATCCCTACCGGCGTCCCAGATAGGTCCACTTATACCTCACCGGCGAACCGGATAAGTCCACTTGCATACTTAAATTATTTCTAAATCTCTTTAAACATTCGAAAGCAGCAATATCATGTACTCAACGTATCACTGAAACCATTAATATGAATTTCACTTAAACCATTAATAACAGTCACTCTCTATAATATTTCAAAAATAACCAATCAAATATTTTGGGCTCAAATTTAGAAAGGTAGCAGTTTGTAAAGGCATTCTAGCATAATTGCCAATTTAATATGTATAGAAAAACTCTTATAAAAATTCAAGAATACGGAATTATCACAATTTATGGAATATCAATTCACAAATAAACATTTTACAACAATACTATAATCAATTGTAAAAATGTCAATTTTTAAATAATACGGCAGTCATTTGCACATGAATTTTTCAATGTCTAAATATTCAAAACAGTAGAAAGAAATATCACAATTTTACTAAAAGCAGAATTATCACAATTTTTTCTAACAATAGACAAGAAAAATAAATAAATTTATTTTTCTAATTTACAGCATTCAAAATTTCTAACATAGATAAAATATCACAATTTTTATTAAAAAGATTATTTTTCAAGATAATGAGGTCACGTGCGCATAAAATTTATCGCGCCTAAAATTCATGATAATAAGCAGAAATAATTATTTCATTTTATTTTTAAAAAGAATGGATTATTTTTTGAGACAATGAGGTCACTTACACACAAAACTGATAAAATAAAGATCCTAGACGGAAATATCACTATTTATTAAAAACAAACTATTTTTCAGAAAGACGATGTCACTTACCCACAATTATTTGAAAGGGAGCTTCCGATAAAAAATTTCGGTTCGAGAGAGAAGTTCACTGTGTTTCAACCTGAGAGAGAGATCTCAAAATTTTGTTTAAGGGTGGGAGTGCTCACATCCCTTATTTAAATTCTTATAACGTATTATTATATTATTTTCTTACTCTCTACCTCATACCTGAGGTGTCGCGTTAAAAGCAGACTTTTATCGTACGAAAACCACGTCCGCTAAAGGACGCTGCCAGCTGCAAGCAGCAGGAAGCAAAAGCGGGCAAAGGAAAAAAGTAAAGGCAAAGCAAAAGTTAATCCAAAGCAAAAGTTTTTGAAAACAGTGACGGTCCCCAAGGACCATCATACTCAAACAGAACATCACCTATTTATAAGCATATTTTCTCCTTTTTTTTTTTTTTTTTTTTTAAAATTTTAGGATTGTTACACTCTTCCCTCCTTAAAGAAATTTAGTCCTCTAAATTTGTGTACCTGATTATTGAAAAATATTTTTAAATTTCCTAAAAATCTTAAACCTATTGCTCTGATACCATAATTGTCACACCCCAAGAATTTACAGTACTGTTATTCCTGAGATGTGACAGACACAACATATATACATCTATTGATAGGACAAATTTACAGTGGCGAGGTCTTACATAGTAAATAAAGAAAGTTTAAGCAAAACTACAATATCTTCCCAAAGTTGATCTTGACGAGGACACAAATGAAACCGCAGTCATCCTGAAAAATGTTTACCATAGTTTGATGAGTTTGGCTACTCAGTAAGTGATCATCATAATCCTAAAAATAATCATGGTTGAAAGATATCAATATTTTTCAAAATGAGATCTATTAACAGAAATGCATCAACAGTCTTACTTTCAATAAATGCATAATTTAAGTATAATCCGAGTAATTGAAATGCTTATAACACTTTTAACGGCAGACAAAATTCAAAGAATTTCACAAAATACCCTACTGGCGTCCCAAGTAGGTCACCTATATACCCCATCAGCGTCCTGATAGGTGCACTTAATTCCTATCGACGTCCTAGATAGGTCCACTTAATCCCTGCAGGTCCACTTATACCTCACCGGCATACCGGATGAGTCCACTTAATCCCTACCGGCGTCCCAAATAAGTCCACTTATACCTCATCGGCGAACCGGATAAGTCCACTTGCATACTTAAATTATTTCTAAATCTCTTTAAACATTCGAAAGCAGCAATATCATGTACTCAACGTATCACTGAAACCATTAATATGAATTTCACTTAAACCATTAATAACAGTCACTCTCTATAATATTTCAAAAATAACCAATCAAATATTTTGGGCTCAAATTTAGAAAGGTAGCAGTTTGTAAAGGCATTCTAGCATAATTGCCAATTTAATATGTATAGAAAAACTCTTATAAAAATTCAAGAATACGGAATTATCACAATTTATGGAATATCAATTCACAAATAAACATTTTACAACAATACTATAATCAATTGCAAAAATGTCAATTTTTAAATAATACGGCAGTCATTTGCACATGAATTTTTCAATGTCTAAATATTCAAAACAGTAGAAAGAAATATCACAATTTTACTAAAAGCAGAATTATCACAATTTTTTCTTACAATAGACAAGAAAAATAAATAAATTTATTTTTCTAATTTACAGCATTCAAAATTTCTAACATAGATAAAATATCACAATTTTTATTAAAAAGATTATTTTTCAAGATAATGAGGTCACGTGCGCATAAAATTTATCGCGCCTAAAATTCATGATAATAAGCAGAAATAATTATTTCATTTTATTTTTAAAAAGAATGAATTATTTTTCGAGACAATGAGGTCACTTACACACAAAACTGATAAAATAAAGATCCTAGATGGAAATATCACTATTTATTAAAAATAGACTATTTTTCAGAAAGACGATGTCACTTACCCACAATTATTTGAGAGGGAGCTTCCGATAAAAAATTTCGGTTCGAGAGAGAAGTTCACTGTGTTTCGACCAGAGATAGAGATCTCAAAATTTTGTTTTAGGGTGGGAGTGCTCACATCCCCTATTTAAATTCTTATAACGTATTATTATATTATTTTCTTACGCTCTACCTCATACCTGAGGTGTCACGTTAAAAGCAGACTTTTATCGTACGAAAACCACGTTCGCTAAAGGACGCTGCCAGCTGCAAGCAGCAGGAGGCAAAAGCGGGCAAAGGAAAAAAGTAAAGACAAAGCAAAAGTTAATCCAAAGCAAAAGTTTTTGAAAACAGTGATGGTCCCCAAGGACCATCATACTCAAACAGAACATCACCTATTTATAAGCATATTTTCTAATTTTTTTTTTTTTTTTTTTTTTTTTTTGAAATTTTAGGATTGTTACAGGTATTTACCTGGAATTTTGGTTATTCCTCCTTTTTTAAGTATATACCTTAGCCATTTAAAAAAATTTACGTTTGTTTTATGTTGTAACATGAATTTATTAAATTTTATATGAAAGATGTCTTTTAATCTTTCATTAAATTCTTGAAGGAACCATTATCTTATTTGTTTATTTTCATCAGAGAGAAAATCATTTTTAACCCACTCTTTATCTATGGTAAAGTTATCTTGAGTTTGGATTGTCAGAATTTCAAAATCGAATTCAAACATAGTAGGTTCTTCTTGCTCAGTTTGAGAAGAGCTGGGAGTATTCACAGTATAGACTGGGTGTTGAACCTAGTTCTCTATTTTCCTTAAACTTTCAAGAATAATTCCATCATTATGAACCCTTTCATAAACTAATAGGATAGAAAATGTCCTAAACACAATAAAACCTCAATAGCATGAGAAGAAAAAAGAAAATGAAAAGGTGGCAGTTTTATTCAAACCACTTCCTAGTATAACGACAGAAAAATTCAACCTACAGGGAATCAAAAGGAAAAAAGATAATAAAGAATTAGTAAATGAATTGGTCAAACAATTCGAAAAATTAGATATAAAAGGAAAATCTAGTGATGTACAAGTCCTCCAAGAAGATAAAAGTTTTTCAATTCTACAGATATTTGAAATAGAAAAAGCTTTTAAATCAGAAAGCTTAGAAATTAATAGAATTGATTATGGGAGAAAAACTAGGCCGGTTGCACCAAAACCAAAATGTACTACCCTTGGCCAACTCCTGTAGATCTTCAGATAGAGGAAGACCTAATTACCAGTTCAATATAAAGTAAAAAAGAAAATAAATGCTCTTGAAATAGACTTTGGGATAAAAAAACAGTTATGCAATATCTTATTAATTAAAAGGGATGAGTCTGATGAATCTTTTGACTTTGATGAAGATTTTACTTATCGGAGAAATAAACGATGAAGATTTAATTTTTTCAAGCTCAGACTCTAAAACAGATTCTGAAAAAAAGAATAATATAGATTGTCATTGTGATTTCTTAAATACACTCACAAAAAAGAAAGTCTTATCATTGATTTAATTGATAAAATAAGTGATCCCGAGGCTAAAAGAGAAGCCTTAATGCATTATATCAATTTGACCAAGGAACCTCTAGTTCTTCTAAACCTTCTCTTGTCCTTACTAGAGAAGATTATAGTTTTACGGATATCCTAAAAAGAGTCCAAAATAAAACTCAAGTCCACAAAGAACTTACTATTCTTAATTTAAAAAATGAAATAAATGAAGTTCGAAATGAACTTGTAACTCTAAAAACCAGAGTACAAATTCTAGAAATGGCAGCCACTAAAGAAGTAAGTGGTAATGAGAATGCCGAAGAAGAATTTAATGATCTAATACATGATTATAATCACAATCTTTTACCACCCGAAATAGAAGATACACTCCCTAAAGTGATAAATGACCCTCAAACTTCAAAAATTGCAATATGCTTAGAAAGTTAGGTGATTATAAATATGTTAACCTCTTGGATAAAGTGATAACCCAAATATGGTTTACCACTGTAAAAATAGTGGTGCAAAAAGAATATACTTTTCAGACCACTGCTCTTATAGATTTAGGAGCAGATCTAAATTGCATAAATGAAGGTTTAGTACGAACCAAATATTTTAGCAAAACAACACAGGTACTAAATACTGCTGATGGTAGTAAAATGATAATAAATTACAAATTGTCTAATGCAACAGTATGCAACAATGGTACATGTTTTAAATTTCCATTTATAATGGTCAAAGGTTTAAGCCAACCTATTATTCTTGGAACTCTTTTTTTAATATGTGTTATCCTATCAAAATTGATAATACTGGGATAGAAGCTGGTATTGAGGGACATGAAGTAAAATTTGACTTTATTGATAAACCCAAGGTCCATAAAATAAATAACATTAACAATAAAATCTCTACTAAAGAGAAATTCCTCTTCTGTCTAAAAGAAGAAGTATAGCATAAGATTATAAATGAAAAGTTAACTTACCTCAAATACAAGGTAAAATCAATAATTTAAAAAAAAATGTTAGAAAGAGAAGTTTGTGTTGACATTCCTAATGTCTTTTGGAATAGAAAGCAACATATCGTAGAACTTCCTTATGAGCCTGGCTTTAATGAACAAAAAATTCCAGACTTATACAAATGAACAGTGCGCTTCTGGAAATTTGTAAAATTGAGATACAAGAACTTCTAGATAAGAACTTTATTAGGAAAAGTTCTACATCCTGGAGCTGTGCAGCTTTTTATGTGGAAAAAGTTTCAGAAATTGAAAGAGAAGCTCCTCGTCTTATCATAAATTATAAGCCTTTAAATAAAACACTGAGGTGGATCCGTTATCCTATTCCAAATAAAAAGGATCTTTTAGACATACTTGTTAATGCCTATATTTTCTCAAAATTTGATTTAAAATCAAGGTATTGGCAAATCCAAATAAAAGAAAAAAATAGGTATAAAACAACATTTAATGTCCCTTTTGGACATTATGAATGGAATGTGATGCGTTTTCGTGTTAAAAAATACCCCTTCAGAATTTCAGAATATTATGAACGGTATTTTCAATCCTTATACCAGATTTATTATTGTTTATATTGACGATGTCCTTGTTTATTCTGAAAATATTGACCAGCATTGGAAACATCTGAATATCTTTTATAAAGCCATAAAGAGTGCAAGTTTAGTTGTTTCAGTCAGGAAAATAAATCTTTTTCAAGCTAAAATAAGGGTTATTGGACACAATATCTTTCAAGGAAGAATAATCCCTATTGACAGGGCAATTGAATTGGCTTCCAAATTTCTTGATATCATTAAAGATAAAAAAGAATTACAAAGATTTCTAGGATGTCTAAATTACATCTCAAATTTTTATAAAGATTTGGCTCTCGATGCCAAACCTTTATTCCAAAGGTTAAAAAAGAACCCTCCACATTGGACTCATGAATACACCATGACAGTTAAAAAAATAAAACTTAAAGCCAAAGAATTACTCTGTTTAGCCCTTTCTGATCCTACAGCTTTCAAAATAATTGAGACAGATGCTTCTGAACTTGGGTTAGAAGGAATTCTTAAACAAAAAGCCCAAGATGATGAGCAACTTATACGCTTTATATCTATAGTTTGGAACTCAGCTCAACAAAAATATTCTATTGTCAAAAAAGAAATTTAAGAAATAATCCATTGTGTGACAAAATTTTAAAGTGATTTGCTTAACAAAAAATTTCTTATTCGAACTGATTGCAAATCCGCTAAAGAAATTTTAGAAAAAGATGTAAAAACCTAGTCGCAAAACAAAATTTTTCCAGTTGGCAGGGAATTCTATCTTCTTTTAATTTCGATGTTGAACATATTCAAGGAAAAGATAACCATCTTCTTGACTTCTTGACTTGAGAATTTTTACAGGGAGGGAAGGAGAAACCAACATCAACCAATGGACATAGTCCCTAGCCCAGGGAAAACCCTGGCTTCAAATAGTCTCAGCTCGGGAAAATATTTGGCTTCAAAAAGTTCCAGCTCAGGAAAATACCTGACTCCAAATAGTTCTAGCCCAGGAAAATCCCTGGCTTCCTTATATACCCCAAATGTTTTAATAAGAAAGCAAGCTCAGGAGATTAAACTATCTCCCCAACAATCCCCTTTGAGTACCAATAATCCAAACCAGTGTAGAACCCCATTTCTCGAAACAGCATATATACCGCTGATCATAATAGAAAATGAGCACAGGGAAAAAGACCCTATGGAAATAACAGTTTTATACTTACGCCACCTTCTACATCCAAATATGGGAGATAGATATAGAGAATAGTATGAAACAATATTAAATAGAAATCGGGTCGATGTCAATAGTACACCATTATAGAAACAATAACTCGGAAATAGCATATTCAAAATTTTAGATACATAAAATCATTTCTTATAGAGACTGGGGTCTCAACCCTTTAAAACCAAGGGTATTGAATACCAAGGATTTAAAATTAAATCCTATCATTATTTCGAACATATTAAGGCATAAGATGAAGTATTTGTCTACCAAAATACTAAACATAGCTGGTATGTACAGTTTCAAAGAACTAAAACAACAGAATTCCCAAATTAGTTTAAAAGTTGGTTCTTATTATGGGGATCAGTAAGCCAGATACTACCTAAAAAATTACAAGTATCACAGAAAAAATTCTCTGATTATAATAAGAATAGTCTAAAAAAAGACTACTACATTTATTTTATAGCCTTATATCAGGTCCTATGGATTTTAAAATAGTCCTACCAAATTTTTGAAGATAATTAGGATCGATGAGATTATATTCCAAAACTACAAAGGCAGATTTCAATTAAATGGTGGGATGCCTACAAAAATGATTCTCTAGAGCTAGAGAAAATTTATATGAAGGCCATTCCAAATTTTGAGCCACATTCTGACATAGGATTCTCTGAATACATTTCACTAATGCAACAAAAGAATCTAACTCTTTCAAAAGCTGAGATTAGAACAAAAACTAATCTTTGCCCTTAAAGAAGATGAAGTTAAAACACCCACTTTATTAGAAAATGATGACCCTCCAAACGGAGACGACTGCGCGGGAATATTTTCCCCAGTAGATTGAAGAAAAGAACATGGGAGGGACGATTCTAGATTATCCAGGACACGTGTCCCCAGAGAAAACAAAAATGCTCTACTGGAAAAAGAAATTATTGCCGATAAGACATTGTAGAAGAATCTTTTGCTTTTTCTTTTTAAAGTACATCTTTACTGTTACTTTGTCGGTACGTTACTTTTTCTTTTAAAGCATATCTTTTATTTTTACTTTGTCGTTGCGAATCTTATCTTTTTCGGTGCGGATTTAAAAAAACTTGAAGTCCACCCTCCCTCTTCTATAAAAAGGAACTCAGACTAAAGGATAAGACACCTTCAGGTAGAAAAGTTGCAGAGCATTCTACAATAAGTCTTCGTAAATGTCTTAGGTTGAGTGGTTTGTAAGAGTGTGTTGTGTGCCGTGTGCTTTGTAAGATCGTGCTTCTCTGTACATCTTCTGGTTATCTATTATCACGACTACTATCCATGTAAGTGCCTTACCCTGGTTATCTGTTTTTATATATGAATTATATGTTTTTTGTCTATTACTCTCTTTTATTATTATCTACCATCTTTGTATCTTCTTCCGCTACTTTTGGTGTGTATGTGTGTGTGTATATATATATATATATATATATATATATATATATATATATATATATATATATATATATATATATATATGCGCTAGGGTGAGCCTACTAGCTCACAGAAAAAAATGAGCCCGACGGCCCAGATTGAATATAGATCGATCTGACAATCACGGATGTCCGATAGTATTTTAATTTTAATTTTTTTCTATAAATCTAAATCACTTAAAATTTAGAGCATGTGTACATAAAAACTAGATGATCTTCAAAAAATATCAAAAAAATATTTTATATGAAATAAATTGACCGAAATACCCCCGAAAAGTTTTGGGGGTATTTTGGCTAATTTTTTCACGAATGTTTATATATATATTTTTATTAGGTGTGGCTTGATGAGAAGAACATACACCTCAAATTTCAAATGATTTGGATTTATAGAAAAAAAATTAAATTCAAACACCACTGGACATTCATGTTCATTAGAACGGCCTAGATTCAATCTGGGCCATTGGACTCATTTTTTCCTATGAGCTAGTGGGCTCACCCTATTATCTTCATATATATATATATATATATATATATATATATATATATATATATATATATATATATATATATATATATATATATATATATATATATATGGGTCGATCTGACGATCACAGATGCCTGGTAGTGTTTGAATTTTAATTATTTTTCTACAAATCCAAATCACTTGAAATTTGGAGTGTATATACATAAAAAATAGATAAACCTTCAAAATATTTAAAAAATATTTTACATGAAATAAATTGACTAAAATACCTCCAAAACATTTTGAAGGTATTTTGGTCAATTTATTTTTTACGAATTATTTATTTTATATTTTTATTAGGTGCCAGCTTGATGAGAAGAACATACACCTAAAATTTTAAGTGATTTGAATTTGTACAAAAATAAAATAAAATTTAGCCACTACCAGACATTCGTGTTTGTCAAATCGGCTTAGATTCAATCTGGGCCCTTGGGTTTATACTATTCCATGAGGTAGTAGGCTCACCCAAGCTTTTTCCATATATATATATATATATATATATATATATATATATATATATATATATATATATATATATATATATATATATTCTTATTCTGCCCTTCTAAAGAACAACCTTTTTTCCTTTAAAAATCAGCCATTTGCTCAGTCTCAACCATATCTGTTAGTAAACCCTTCTGAAAAATTTTCCAAAAAAAAAAAATTCAAATACTGCCGGACATCTGTGATCGTCAAATCAACCCAGATTCAATCTGGGACATTGGGCTCATATGTTCATATGAACTAGTGGGCTAATCTCATCTTTTCTCTATCTCTCTCTCTCTCTCACACACACACACACACACACACACATATATATATATATATATATATATATATATATATATATATATATATATATATATATATATTATTGTTCTGCCCTTTTAAAGAACAACCTTTTTTCCTTTAAAAAATCAGCCATTTGCCCAGTCTCAACCAAATATGTTAGTAAACCCTTCCGAAAAATTGTCAAATAAAAATAAAAATACCATGAAAACAGTTAGATCTTAAATATTTACCTTTCTGTCATATGAAAATCGCCATTTGAAAATGGCCTCTTAAAAAATGCAATATCTGACATCATTGCCTTCCCTTTGAAATCAAACGGCCATTGAGTAATGGCCTCTGAAAAATCCCTTTGAAATCGGATGTGAAACTTGCCTCTGAATCCACCTTTGAAAAATAGCCTCTAAAAACAATCGATCTGCCCAATTTGAAAAATCGCCCCTTCGTCTGCTTTTGCCTCTGGATTTTAATCTCAGGTTCAGATCTGTTAGAAATCTTACCCCGCTACTTTGATATGATATTGTCTTTGACCCTCTGAAACCCTTCTTTCTAAAAAACCAGCCCCCCTGCCTAAAAAAAAAAAAAAGGATTATTTTGTTTTTATCTTTGCTATGTCTCTTCTTGTTTATAAGATGGAGTATGTTACTCTATTACTCAATCATGTTCTTTGACCATCTGAAACTCAACCTAAAAAAAAAAGAAACCCTCTGAAAAAAAAATTTACGATAGAGTTTGCTTGTTATGTTACTCGATCATGTATGTTTCGATCTGAGCAGCTGAATCTGTTGACTATTCCAAGTGCCATTCTATTTTTCTCGGTTGTCTCTATTGTTTTTATATCTTCGGTGAAGGTCTGAAATTTATTTGTTCTTGGGGCTTGTTGATCTGCCGTTGCTTTTTATGCTTGTTGATCAAGCAATCTGAGCATGATAACCATTGCTTCTATTGGTCAAGTTATGCACCTAAAGATCCAACTCATCATTTCTGCAATTAGTATTCAAACTCCAGCTACTCTCTCTCATAGCATCTTGAGTTGGAGGGGGAGCGTGAAAGGAAAATATATATTGTCTATCAGGCCAATATAGAAGGTGTATATTGTAATATGCATATATAGGATGGGTAGATATAATATTTTGTATTTATGGTAAGTGTGGATATAGTATAGGATTTATTTCTAGGTATAATATAGGATTCATTTATATTATTGTCATATGTAATTTGTCTATAAAAGATAAGTATGTATATTCATATGATTAATGGACATTAAGCCTCATCAGAAAAACCTGAGACTCTTCACACTAGGATTCAGGTATGAGTCCAATATTTGGATCCGACGGGTAAGGTTCGGTCCAAAACCTAGACCTGATCATTATTCGGGTCTAGGTCTAGGTCCAACTGGACCCAATCTGTACCCATAAACTGTTGGAGATAAAATAGTTTACTTTAAACCCTATTCGTTTGGGTATGTTAAGGATTATATACAATAATAACTCATAGTCATCTTTAGCTATTAAATGGCAAACAAACGGCTTGAAATATAATGGCGGGTGATTGTGACTTTGTTGACAATAATATGAGCATATGAAGATTAAAAAAAACAAAAAAGGGTAAAAGCAAAAAAGAAAGAAGCTCATAGTTATAAGGTGGCAATGGACCCGAGACCCGATGGGTAAAATAATAATAATTTGTTCATACTACAATGTCAAGCCAAACACTGTTTTATTTTTTATTTTTTTCTACAAAACCATTTTTAATGAAATTTTGGGCGTCTCATCATAAAATTAGGGTGAACCTGGAAAAAATAAAAAATAAATATTTTCCATTAAAATAAAGGACCAAATGCCCCTAAAATTTTTAGGGGTATTCTGGTAATTTTCATCAAAAGAAATTTTATTTTATTTTTTATTATGTGCGGCCTTGTCTGATCTATGCATGCCCCAAATTTGGCTTAAAATAATTTCTAGAATCAAAATTAAAAATAAAAAATTCGTAGCCATATGATCAAAATCTAACGGTTAAGAGCTAGCTTGTGACATTGTAACTCAAGCCATCTCAGCCATCTACTCAGATCCAACAGCTGAGATCAGGGGTCACATATATTATATATGAGTGGGGTTCCATAGAAACATTTCCCTTAAAAAAATGCATTGTGACATATGATTTAAGAAGACAGTGCTAGGCACAAGGATGGGACTGCTCTGACCCGATCAGGCAACAAAAAGATTTTTAGGGCCGGACTAGGGCCATGGCCCCTTGAGCCCGTACAGGGCTGGGCCCAAGGCCTATTTTGTTATTGCGCGGAAAGCTGAAGAATGAGAATTTTACATAAGGACAATTTACCATTGGTAAAAGAAGGTTTCAATGAATTTTGGCAATTAGACGTGAATTAAGTCGCAGTTGTCCAATTGTATTGCGTGTTTGATTTCTAAAATATTTCGATCAAGAAGCCGAAAATTACAGGTTTTGTAGGACTTGCATGTTTGATAATAGGAAGTGCTATAGTGAAAGGCACGTGTGGAACTTCAAATTTTCAGAAAAGTTGATAAGGGTGCTTCTATGACCCCAATGGAAGACCAAGTTTAGAAATGGCTTATGGACTGCAGCATAATTTTTTAATTTGTTTCTTATGCCTTTTTATTTTATGTATTTTTTAAAACTAGTATCTAAATGAAATTTGGAGCGTTTGTGCACCTCATTAATGTGCATCTCAAAACAATATAAAAAAAATTAATTCGAGCAAAATTAAAATAAATAAATTACCCATTTTCGTTATTTTATTTTAGAATACTAATTTTATATTTTTAAAGAGGTGAGTAAGGTCTAGAAGAATAATGACCCCAAATTCAGGTCATTATAATATATACATGAAAAAGATAAAATTTAAATAGAGATGTAATATATTGTCCAATCAAGATCGGAATCGTTTTAGTTCAACTACAATGTAGATTATTTGGTTATCTTAAATATATTCACCTTATAGTCATTCATTTTATTTTATTTTTTCCCAATATAAGATCAAGATGAAATTTGAAGTAGGCATGTGCCTCAAATGGGCACCTCCATAATAATAATAATAATAATAATAAATAATTTAAATAAAATAAAATAACCAAAATACCTCTCAACATCTAAGGGTTATTTCAACTATTTTATCTTTGAAACTTTTTTTTCACACTTTTTGCCGGTGCACGAAGGTGGGAAATAAGGATGTCTAAAATTTAATCCTAATCTAATTTATAAAAAATAAAAATGTGGTCACAACCGTCTATTTTCTTGTGACCTACAAACCATTATTTTTTTTCTTTCTATATGATCTAGAAAGTGCAATTTGTTAGACCTACTATGGATGAAGTTAGATTTGCGCGTATTTTTAAGGAATATACAATCTCTTAAATGGAGATCATTCATGGGTAAAATAACAAAAATTTGAAAAACTAAAAATGTTATCTTTTGAAGGAAATATTCAAACCATTGATTCTACTTCATTAGTATTATTATTATTATTATTATTTTTGAGAGACCACCATTTACTCTTTGGATGGATGGTTTATGCATCGGGGATGCAAATATAGGAATACATCCCTCGAAGCATACAACAAATTTCTAATAAGGTTGCAATATTACTTGCTGAAGTATGGCTGCAGTAATATGCATTTTACACCGTCTTAAAAGATATTTTACTTTTTTATACTGTTTTAAAAGACATATCAAATCTATACTATTCAACTAATATTGACGGGGTAGAGCATTGCCACCTTACTTCCTCAAGTCAGGTTACCACCTTATACAAAACGCCCACATGTGTGTGTGAGTGAGTGTGTGTATTGTAACATTTTAGCAATATTGTAGTTTTTAGTCATATTGTTTTTTAAATATAACCAATACTTTACAAAACTAAAATTTTAACAGCTTTTGCATGTTACGAACCCACGTATACAATATAAATGACCCCCATTGCCCAATCTCCGATTTGAATGGAGGGCTGAGATAACTTAATGTCTTGCTTAATACAATTTTATTTTTTATTTTCTTTACAAATCATTTTAACATGGAATGTGGTGGGTTCCCTTTGGGGCGTACCTAGCAAAAAATAAAAATAAAAATAACAATATTTCTCAAATAAAAGATATGCTTGCAAGTTCCCTGGGTAATTTTGTGCCTTTGTTTTTATAAGAAGTGTATTTTTCTTATTTTTGTGTAGCCCTTTGTGAAATTATAATTGAAGTTATTCCAACAATCCATTCAAATAATATCGATGTGAATAGGGGTTGCATATATTATGTTTGTAGGTAACCTTGCAAGATTTCTGCAAGATAAAGGAGAGAGGGTTAAAGGACATAGAGCTAAACACTTAAAAGAGAAGCATTAGCTCACTTGGCCCTATTTAGTAACTGAGAAATATGTTTTTCTGGATAATCTCTGAGAAATTGGAAGCCCAAGGAAAAGGTAGAAGAAGAAATTTTGCAGCTGGAAACTGAAAACCCTCGTTTCGTAATGAAAGCTCAGGCTAGAGGGAGAGAGATTTAGAAGGAAAGAAATCATGAGGTTAGAAAAATAAAAAGAGAACGAGGGGGGTCTCGCATTCCCCCTATTTTCCTAAGAGTGTGTGCTGCAGTTTTCGCCAAAATTAAGGAAAAACGTGAAAAACATGGAGAAATATTGGGCTCTAGGTTTCCATACTTATTCCCATTCTCAAATATGGGAAATGCAATAACTGAGGAAACTTGTTATTTTCTCCTATTTTTCTTAATTCCCAAATAGTGACTTGAGCTTCTCCTTATTACAGGATAGTGTTGCCCTTCATTACAGGCGTTCATCCGAAAATTGTACGGCACACGCTTACTTAGTTGCTCTAAGTAACGCATCTCTTTTATATAAGTTTGCAACCTTATACTATAAAGGTAAGGTGCATCTCTAAACTCTTGTAGATAGGGGTATTTTGAAGTTAGAAAACCTCCCAAATGATTATCTTAACTTCGAGATGTGTGCATAGGAAGGGAAAAGAAAATAAATTTCAATTTTTAAAAATAATATATTTTATAATAAATTATCTAGACCACCTATTTTCAAGATTTTTAAGTGTTTATAGATTTGCTCGATGTGCACTATTTTTACATTTTTAATTTTCACAACAAGAGATAAAATAGACTTTTCAAACCCTCATAAGATCATCAATAATAAATGTACATCTCTAAGAAAATTTTAGATGTACATCATACTTCTACCATATAAAAATGACGCCTTATACAAATCTCACTCTTGAAAAAAGGAAAAATATTCGTTTACTTTCGTAGTTTTGAGGGTATTTCATATCACAGTTTTGAGAGCATTTCATGTCATAGATTTGAACGCATTTCACTGGCATTTTGGTCCCCGTCAATGGTAGTGTATCAAGCAGGGTTAGAAACGGGTAGGGTGTCCTGACCCGATTGGCCCATGATATTCAAGATTGGGTTGAGAATTCTATTTATTATATATAAGGACAGTACACTATGAAACCATTTATCTTTGGTTCAAAGAGATCACAATTATTTCTGAAAATTAGATGTCAAATTAGATGGTTTAGTGTGTTGATTTTAAAAAATAAATGCATGGTCTAGATTCATTATTGGTGGGGACTTATTTCGACCATATATAAAGCGCAAAATGAATTTTATTTTTTTAGGGTTGATTATTGGGATTAAAAAAGTGTGTGCAAAAGTGAAGGTCATACAAATGCCACAAACATAGTTTTCTAGAAGTATGGTATCATTACATTACAATGACATGATATATCTATATATATAGTTATGTTAGAGTGCTCATACAATAGAACAATTTATAATTGTACTCAACAAATTTTGCTCACTTGTATACCTTATTTTGTAATATAATATTTTTTTAAGTAACAGTGTATCTGGTCATTAGTAAGAGGTGTAACATCATCTACATGGAGTATGACATCACCCACTTAGAGCATTAAATGTCACTAATGTGCTCCATGTAGGTGATGTTATATCATACCCTTCTTAATGACTAAAAATACTTTTACTAAAAAAAACAATTCTATGTACAAAATAAGGGTATATAATATCCAAAATTTGTTGAGTACAATTATAAATTGTTCTATAGTGTAAACATCCTAACATAACACACACACACACATACACACACACACACACACACACACACACACATATATATATATATATATATATATATATATAGGAAAAAGCTGGGATTAGCCCACGAGCTCATATGAACATATGAGCCCAACAGTCCAGATTGAATCTGGGCCGATCTGACTATCACTGGTGTTCGGTAGTGTTTGAATTTTATTTTTTTCTACAAATCCAAATCACTTGAAATTTTAGGCGTGTTTATCAAAAAATAGGTGAGTGAATCTTCGAAAAATATCAAAAAAATATTTTACACGAAATAAATTGACCAAAATACCCTTAAAAAATTTGCAGGGATATTTTGGTTATTTTCCTTTTGTGAATAATTTTTTTTATTTTTTTATTAGGTACGCCTTGATGAGAAAAACACACACCTAAAATTTCAAGTGATTTGGATTTGTAGAAGAAAAAAAATAATTAAGCACTACTGGACATTCGTGATCATCCGATCAGCCCAGATTCAATCGGGACTGTTGGGCTGATATGTTCATATAAGCTAGTGGGCTAATCCCACATATATATATATATATATATATATATATATATATATATATATAAATACTATGCAACGCCTATAGGCGAAAATGAACAGTGATTTCACCTACTCTCATCACCATCCAAAGTTCATCGCGCGGTCACAATTGTCCGGTAGTGTTTTATTTTTCATTTTGTTTTTAAAAATTGAAATGACATGAAATTTAGAGCGTGTATTCATAAAAAATAGGGGAATCATTGAAAAATATAAAAAAAATATTTTACATGAAAACAATTTGACCAAAATACCCCTGAATCTTTTCGAGGGTATTTTGGTCAATTGTTTTTTATGGATAATTTTTTTTTTATATTTTTATTAGATGCGCCTCAGTAAGATGTACATACCCTTCAAATTTCAGGTCATTCCTATTTATAAAAAATAAAGTAAAATACTACTGGACATTCGTGATCGCGTGATGAAACTTGGACGATGATGAGGGTAAACGAAATCACTATTCATTTTCGCCTATATGCGTTAGGAAGACTTATATATATATATATATATATATATATATATATATATATATATATATATATATAAGATGCTAGGGTGAGTCTATGGGCTCATGGAATAGTGACCCAATAGCCCAGATTGAATCTGGGGCGATTTTACTGTCAAGACTGTATATTGGTAATATAATTTTAATATTTTTTATATAAATCCAAAGAACATGAAATTTGAAACATAAAATCTTCTAATCAAGGCACATTTAATAAAAATATTAAAAAAATAATTCACATAAAATAAATTGACCAAAATAAACCCAAAACATTTCTGAGGTATTTTAATCAATTTAATTTATGCAAATTATTTTTCAGATAGTTTTATTATATTTAACTATCATTGAAGAACAAACGTTTCAAATTCAGGTAATTTGAATTTGTAGCAAAAAATTTAAAATTCAATTACGAAATACAATTGTGATCATTGGATCGATCCAGATTCAATCTGGGCCATTGGGCTTACACTGTTCCATGAGCCTATGGGCTAACAAGAGCTTTATATATATATATATACTCCAAAAATTGGAAACCTGCAACAGCCTTACTATATCATGGAAGACCAACACCTGTTGATATCCAATTTGAAGAGGCTTTCATATCCAATACTTCTTCCTATTCAGGAAGAACTTTAGTAAACTGGAATATAAATGGAATATCTGAACATCAAATCTTAGACACCATGAGACATATGACTATATATGCATCTGCATGCAAACTGGTAGGAACCCATGATCAAGAAATAGCAAAAGCCATAATCTGTGGTTTTACAGGATGGTTACGTCGATAGTGGGATTTTCATCTCCCAGAATCTATTAAAAAACAAATATTAAATAATCCAAGACAATGGACTGCCAAAAATTAACAAAACCAAGATGTCCTTTATACAGAAAGTGATGCAGTAAATATACTAATCTATACTATTACTCTCCATTTTATAGGAACTACCGTTGTCTTAGCATCTAGATCCGAAGATCTTTTATCTAATTTAAGATGTCCGACTCTATCCCACTACAAATGGTATAGAGATGTATTTTTTTCCCGTTTATTATTAAGGGAAGATAGCCAGCTTGAACACCGGAAAGAAAAATTCATAGCTGGATTACCTTATTTATTTGTTGAAAATGTAAAATAACATCTTAAAAATAAAAATGGTGGCATAATAAATTATTCTAAATATACGTTAGGAGAATTATCTGCTGAAATATGTGCTGAAAGATTAGCATTATGCAAAGATATGAATTAAAGAAACAACTTGATCACCAAAAAATGACTGGTAAAAAAGAATTAGGTGATTTTGTGAACAATTTGGCTACCATATAGAAAAAGATAAAATTCATAAATCTCATAAAAAAATACATAGAGGTAACCAAAAAGAAAAATATCATTCTAAGAAATATAAACATAGAGAGAAAATAGATAAATTTATCAAACGATTTGCTCCTAAATATTCTGCCTTTAAGAAAAAGGGCAAAATAAAATTACATGTCTGCTATAAATGTGGTAAAATTGGCCATTCTAAAAGCCAATGCAAGGTAAAAAAGAAAATCGAAACTGTTATATTAGATGAATCCTTAAGAAATAATCTATTTGACCAAGTACAAATCTATAATTCCTCTACTAGTTCTGATACGAATTCTCAATCGAGTAGAGATATGTCACTACTAGGAAATATACAAGATGAAAATCTTATTTGGACAGATACATCAGATGAATCTGATAATGAGCAATGTGAACAATGCTTTGGCAAAACTCCAACTTGTTCTGGTAAAATTCCAACTCATAATCTTCATACCTGACAAAAGAAGATAATTTTATTCTAGATTTGATAGAGAAAATATCTGATCCAGATGACAAAAGGCAAGTTATCACACAATTTATTAATTTAACTAAACAAAAACCTAAACCAGTTACGTTGATCAAACCTCCAGATGAATACAACTTCTCTACTATAATGAAAAGAATCAGTCAACATGAAGCTATTCATAAAGAATCCACTATTGTTGAACTCAAAACAGAGGTGAATAATATTAAAATTAAAGTATCCCAATTAAAAAATAGGATAAAAATTCTAGAATTACAAAATAACGTTTCAGAAGCAGCAATTGAATATGATGATATTGAATTTGATAATTTAGTCCATACTTATAATCTTAAAAATAAACTTGAATCCTCAGGAGTCAAAATAAAAAAGGACGATACTACATCCTTAAATTTACTTAATAAAGTGATTACTCAAAAATGATTTGTATTAGTCAAAATTGTAGTCAATAATGAGTATGACTTCCAATCTTTAGGCTTAATAGACTCTGGAGCAGATTTAAATTGTCTAAATGAAGGATTAGTACCTACTAAATATTTTGATAAAACAACCCAAATTTTAAACACTGCTGATGGAAGTAGATTATATATTAAATATAAATTATCAAATACTATGATCTGCAATAATAGACATTGTTTTCCAACCTCTTTTATCATGGTTAAAGGATTAAGTCAAGCTGTTATCCTTGGTGTACCCTTTCTAACTTTGCTTTATCCCATGACAATTACTCATACAGGAATAGAAACACAAATACACGGTACTACAATCCAATTTGAATTTTTAGATAGACCTAAAATCCAAGAAATCAATACTGTTAAAACAATTATTAAACAAAAGGAACATTTTTTATGTTCTTTACAGACAGAAATCAAACATAAAATAATATGTGAAAAATTACAAAATTCTGAATTAATACAAAAAATACAATCCCTTAAAACATTAATTGAAAAAGAAATATGTAATGATTTACCTAATGCATTCTGGAATAGAAAACAACATATTATTAGTTTACCCTATGAGCCTGATTTTGATGAAAAGAAAATACCCACAAAGGCTAGACCGAATCAAATGAACAGTGAATTACAACAAACATGCAAAGCTGAAATAGATGACTTAATCCACAAACAACTAATAAGACCTCGTCAATTCCCTTGGAATTGCTCTGCCTTTTATGTAAATAAAAATGCTGAAAAAGAAAGAGGAGTTACTCGACTAGTTATAAATTATAAACCTCTTAATAAAGTTTTACAATGGGTTAGATATCCAATTCCTAATAAAAAAGATTTATTAGACAGACTTGTCAATGCAGTCATCTTTTCTAAGTTTGATATGAAATCAGGTTTTTGGCAAATACAAATTAAAGAAGAAGATAAATATAAAACAACATTTAATGTACCATTTGGCCAATTTGAATGGAATGTCATGCCCTTTGATTTAAAAAATGCTCTATCTGAATTTCAAAAGATAATGAATGATGTAATCAATCCTTATCATAAATTTATGATAGTCTTCATTGATGATGTCTTAATATTATTTGATTCTATTGATCAACATTTTATTTATTTTAAACGAAAATAAGATTTTTAGGACATAATATTAACCAAGGCACTATCATTCCCATTGATCGATCTATTCTATTCGTTGATAAATTCCCTGAAAAAATCTTTGATAAAACTGAACTTCAACGATTTCTAGGATGTTTAAACTATATTAGTGACTTCTATAAAAATCTTGCTCTTGATGCTAAACCATTATATGATAGACTCAAAAAGAATCCTCCACCTTGGACGGATCTTCATACTAATGCAGTTCAAAGACTCAAACTAAAAGCTAAAGAATTACCTTATTTAACTTTACCTAATCCTACTGCGTTGAAAATAATTGAATGTGATGCCACTGAACTTGGTTTAGGAGGAATATTAAAAAAACAAATTGATTCCCAAGAACAACTCATTCGTTTTACTTCCAACGCTTGGAATCCTACTCAAAAGAATTATTCCACTGTCAAAAAAGAATTATTAGCTATTATACATTGTGTAACTAAATTTCAAAGTGATATTCTTAACCAACACTTTTTAATATGCACTGATTGCAAAGCTGCAAAAGATATTCTACAAAAAGATGTTCATAATCTTGTTTCCAAACAAATTTTTTCCCCTTGGCAAGCCATTTTATCTGCTTTTGACTTCTCTATTGAACATCTTCACAGTACCTCTAACTCTTTGCCTGATTTTCTTACCCGTGAATTTTTGTAGGGGAGGCGTACATTACCATCTCTTCCACTTGAAGAGCCACTCTCTTACGGATTACAACTTTTCCATCTAAATAGGAATATGAATAGTAATACATCTCACAAATCGAAGCAAAAAACCCCAATGGACTTAGTTCCTTTTAATTCATCTGAGCCTCCTATGCTCAGTCAACTTTTTTTAACGTTACAACCCATGTCTCCACTACGATCTACCAATGTCCCAGGATATTATATTCAAAGTCCACAGCATAATACACCAAGTCCTGCTTTTTCTCTTGCCCAAATCCCATATAAATCACCCTCTTCTTCCATATCAGTATATATTGACAATGCTTTTATTGCAAACATAATCCTTGATGATAAACATGCTCAAATCAACCCAAATAAATTAGCTCCCCTATATCTTCAAAATCATTTAAGCTTTCTTAATGGTATCAAGACTAGAGAATGATATGAGTCTATTTTAATGGAAACCGGATCAGTTTCAATTGTCCACTTTTTCCAAGGCAACACCAATTTATATGCTTATTCAAAGTTACAAATAAAAAAGTTGTTGACGTATAAAGATTGGGGTAATAACCCCACTCAGGGAAAAAAATTATTAAATATAAAATATCAATACAAATATTACATATATGCTGAATATCTTGAAGCTTGTCATAAAATATTCTTCTACCAAAATCCAAATATTTCTCACTCTTGGTACATCCAATTTAAAATGCCTATAATTGAAAGATTTCCCAATTGGTTCCGTCATTGGTTCCTTATTTGGGGATCCTCCACCCAAATACTACCTGATTCCTTCTAAGCTTTCCAACAAAAATTCTATGAATATAATACTTGTTCTGACCAAATAGACTACCATCTGTACTTCATGGGCATTTATCAGATCCCATGGATTGAATATAATACTTGTTCTGACCAAATAGACTACCATCTGTACTTCATGGGCATTTATCAGATCCCATGGATTGTAAAATGGGAATATGCTATTAATGAAAATACTTCGAATACTTATGAATACATTCCCCGTTTGGGGAAAAATATAAAAATTAAATGGTGGGATATATATAGGACCGACCCACAATCCTTTTCACTCAAGAGGATTCCTCCTTCCTCGGAGTTCTGTCATAATACTACTGAGAATAATACTACTACTCTTAATACATTTTCTTCTTATATGAGAAAACTAAAACAAGCTCATCCCAATGTTACCCTGCAAGAAATAGAAAGACAATTGTTTGCAATATTTGCTGACCCTTCAACATTACCTACAACATCAGAAGAAACTGTCCAATCTGGTGATTCTTTCCTCGAAGAATTTAGCTAAGAGCTCGAAAACTGACGACCCGGCCCATTGGACAATCTCATCCTTATCCTTTATTAATGATATGACACAGAAGATTTCTTATCTTTACTTTATTCCGATATGACTTAAAGAAGATGCCTTTTGTTTGATGAGACTCCAACTACAGTGAATATTATTCCCTTGCATTGCCATGTATTTGATGAGACCCCAACTACAGTGAATATTATTCCCTTGCTTTGCCACCTATTTGATGAGACCCCAACTACAGTAAACAATATTCCCTTGCACAGTATATTATTGCTCCTCCTGCACTATCAACTGCCACGTTGCCTTATATCGCTTAATCAACCGACAAGTCGCCTCCATCGATTATCGCCTTATCCAGCCTTATGATTCATCTAGATCCTTGGAGATAAAGATAAGCAACAGCAACATGCTAGCAGTCGTCCACTTGGCAACCATCTACACAAACCTGCACCTATAAATACATCTTCCCCAGATAGACAGGGCAGGTCGAATTTCAAGGAAGCCATACGAGAAGACCTTCTTCATCACTTCTGTCTGAGTCACCCCTCTCTTATTCCTTATTGCAATTCTCTTTTTCTTTACTACTGTAAATTCTCATACAGTAGACAGTTTTCATAACAGTCATGTATATTTGGTAACCTCTATTACTCTGTAATTTTAAATGTGTGATTGTAATATCTCTTCTCTTCCCTCTTACTTTCCTTACGAATGGAGTTTCTTCTCCAGTTATTGTATTTGTAAACAGTGAGTTTTTATTATGATCTATGAGTTTTGGGATCTATCTGTCTATTATATGAGTTTTTATATCTGTCTATTATTAATGCAATTTAAATTAGTAATTAGAATTAAAATTAGAGATTCAATCCATACTTCATGGATTATCTTAGATATTTATGTAATCTCTATTGTATTCATAATATTCTTTTTCTTTTATTATATAGGAATTCTACAACAATTAGTGAACTATAATTACGCTTTGTTCATATTTTTAAGATAAATTAAGGTAGTAATTTTTGTCGTTAATCTAAATTGGTTGCAAGTTTAGTCGTTTATCTAAACTGGTTGCATTTTAGTCGTTAATCTAAACTAGTTGATCTTGGCGCATTTATGGTATCAAAGCCATACTAGTTCACACTTGTTCATATCTTTGGAGAATCACTAGTCTGAAAAACAACTTCATCATAGGAAATCTAAGAAAATTATCCATTAAAGAAAGTTGGTCCGAGAGTTGAGGTTAGAGACGCTCAGACACCTAGTCTAAAGACCGTTAAGGCCAAAAGAGCCACTGAGGTCGAAACAGACATAAGAGGTAGTCAAGGAGGACTGTCCAGATGACACTCATCCGTAACCTAATAATGGAAAATTTTATTAAAAATCTTACTGATAAAGCTGTTGGACAAACTAGTAATACTCTAAGGATTAAGAACAAAGAAGAAGTAATTATAAATGATATTGAACACCAAATACAAAATTAGAATATACCAAAAGTACCTATATCTAATGTATATAGAAATGGAACATTCGATTTAAAACTAGGTTATGCTATAAAAACTGTAGAACAGACCTTATCTGTTACTAATAATCAGGAAGATTTTCAACTTCTATCAATTACAATATTACAAGTAGATAAAAATAAAAATTATAAATATCTACATATTGGGTTAATACAAATAGCAATTAAACCATTAATAAGATTAGGACTTAACAATTCTGTTCTTGTATGCCTAAGAGATACAAGACATAATAGGTTTTCTGATTCATTATTGGAATGGTTGAATCCAGTCTTTGTAGTGGACCAATATAGTTTAATTGTTTCCCTAATTATTCTGTGTCTTTAACAGATCCAAATATATTAAATGTTTTGTCCTTAAATATTAAAACACAAGGATTTGATATGATGCAAGGATCCCAAAATATTGCAATAGTTTATCGTATTTATTATAAAGTTATGACTAATGTTCTTCACATAGATACAAGAGGTCAAACTATACTATTCCAAACTAATATGGAAACATCCAACACTATAGTTCCAAAAACAATATCTTGGTCAGACATAAGATTACCAGAATCATGGCTAATACACAACGATAACCAACCATCACAAATTCCAGTTCAAAACATTCCTGATAGGATTATTGAACATATTAATGGAAATATCGAAATACAATTTCCAAATCATCTAAGTCGTTCTTATCATGATGATTCAGTATTATCGTCAGGATATGATAATCCAATAAATGAATCTTTAAACTTAGAACCATCCAAAAAATCTGTCACAACATATGACAGACCACAAAGACCTGCTTCTAGACCTGCATCTAGAAACAGCCAACATCTTGAACCACAAATTCGAGGACTATTCCGAACATCTGAAAACATAATTATTCCTCAATATAAACTAGCCCAGGATGAGCTTGATAAATCAGAATTTCAAATATTAACCCTTACAGAAGAAAGAAAATTAGATAAAAGTTACATTACTAATGACTATTTATCTGAGAAAAATGCAAGTATACGTAAATGGTATCTAAATACATTTGAACCTATATTAGTAGAGTTATTCCATAAAAAGTTTAATGAATTTATCAAAAAGGAGAAAACAATAATATGTTTCTTTGATTGGTTAAGAAATATATGTAGTGATAAAAACATTGAAATACCTGACTTTGAAGTCAATACTCTTGAATCTCAATTCACAAAATTCAATACTACTAGTGGCAAAGAAATCACTTGTATACACCCTCCAGAACAAAGTCTAACTATTAAAGAAGTTAGTAAACAACCCTCCAAAAAATATACAGAAGAATCATGTACTCCTACTGAAATAGTTGTATATGAAACAACAGCAACCCCATATAAACTAACTACTTCAGATGTCACAAAACAGTTACTATTCAAATTGAAAATCTTTATCTCCAGCTCCATCCATTCCTGTACCAAAATAGTTACTATTCAAACCTCCTCCTGAGCTAAATAAAGAAAAAATTCTTATCGGAGATGATAATAAAACATTCATGGATCAATTAATATCAAAATTATCTAAACTTGATAATACAAATAAAGCCAAAGACAAGGTTCCTGAACATAAAACCTTAATGCTTCAGGAAGAATTTGATGAATCTATGAATGATACAATTGAAAATAGAGAACAAGCATTTAATCAGTCTATGACATCTAGTCCACATATAGATGAAATCCAAAGAATTGCATATTCCAAAAATTGGAATAGTGCAGGAGGAGGTTTGAATAGTAAAACTGTTTTGGTATGGGAATGGATGTAGCAGGAAATAAATGTTTGCCTATTGTTTATAAGTAAAGATTCGTATAATTATTTTGTTCAACTATATGAGGAAGTAAGTCAAATCTTGTGACATCTGAAGTAGTTAGTTTATATTGGGTTGCTGTTGTTTCATATACAACTATTTGAGTAGAAGTACTTGATTCCTCTGTATCTTTTTCGAAGGGTTGTTTACTAACTCCTTTAATAGTTAGACTTTGTTCTGGAGGGTGTATACAAGTGATTTCTTTGCCACCAGTAGTATTGAATTTTGTAAATTGAGATTCAAGAGTATTGACTTCAAAGTCAGGTATTTCAATGTTTTTATCACTACATATATTTCTTAACCAATCAAAGAAACATATTGTTGCTTTCTCCTTTTTAATAAATTTATTAAACTTTTTATGGAATAATTCTACTAATCTAGGTTCAAATGTATTTAGATACCATTTACGTATACTTGCATTTTTCTCAGATAAATAGTCATTAGTAATATAACTTTTATCTAATTTTCTTTCTTCTGTAAGGGTTAATATTTGAAATTCTGATTTATCAGGCTCATCCTGGGCTGGTTTATATTGAGGAATAATTATGTTTTCAGATGTTCGGAATAGTCCTTGAATTTGTGGTTCAGGATATTTACTGTTTTTAGATGCAGGTCATTGTGGTCTTGGTACATCCAAATAATTCTCACTCTTGGTACATCCAGTTTAAATTGCCTATAATTGAAAGATCCCAGTTGGTTCCGTCATTGGTTCCTTTTTTGGGGATCTTCCACCCAAATACTACTTAATTTCTTCCAAGCTTTCCAACAAAAATTATGTGAATATAATACTTGTTCAGACCAAATAGACTATCATCTGTACTTCATGGCCATTTATCAGATCCCATGGATTGTAAAATTGGAATATGCTATTAATGAAAATACTTCGAATACTTATGAATACATTCCCCGTTTGGGGAAAAATATAAAAATTAAATGGTGGGATATATATAGCACCGACCCACAATCTTTTTCACTCAAGAGGATTCCTCTTTCCTCGGAGTTCTGTCATAATACTACTGAGAATAATACTGTTACTCTTAATACATTTTCTTCTTATATGAGAAAACTAAAACAAGCTCATCCCAATGCTACCCTGGAAGAAATAGAAAAACAATTGTTTGCATTATTTGCTAATCCTTCAACATTACCTACAACATCAGAAGAAACTGTCCAATCTGGTAATCCTCTCCTTGAAGAATTTAGCCAAAGGCCCGAAAACTGACGACCCGGCCCATTGGACAATCTCATCCTTATCCTTTATTAATGATATGACTCAAAGAAGATTCCTTATCTTTACTTTATTCCAATATGACTTAAAGAAGATGCCTTTTGTTTGATGAGACCCCAACTACAGTGAATATTATTCCCTTGCATTGCCACGTGTTTGATGAGACCCCAACTACAGTGAATATTATTCCCTTGCATTGCCACGTGTTTGATGAGACCCCAACTACAGTAAACAATATTCCCTTGCACAGTATATTATTGCTCCTCCCGCACTATCAACTTCCACGTCGCCTGATGTCGCTTAACCAACCGACAAGTCGCCTCCATCGATTATCACCTTATCCAGCCTTATGATTCATCCAGATCCTTGGAGATAGAGATAAGCAACAACAACATGCTAGCAGCCGTCCACTTGGCAACTATCTACACAAACCTGCGCCTATAAATACATCTTCCCCAGATAGATAGGGCAGGTCGAATTTCAAGGAAGCCATACGAGAAGACCTTCTTCATCACTCCTTTCTGAGTCACCCCTCTCTTATTCCTCTTTGCAATTCTCTTTCTTTACTACTGTAAATTCTCATACAGTAGATAGTTTTCATAATAGTCCTGTATAATCGAGTCAAAGTTGGTAATCTCTATTACTCTGTAGTTTTAAATGTGTGATTGTAATATCTCTTCTCTTCCCTCTTACTGACCTTACGAATGGAGTTTCTTCTCCAGTTATTGTATTTGTAAACAGTGAGTTTTTATTATGATCTATGAGTTTTAGGATCTATCTGTCTATTATATGAGTTTTTATATCTGTCTATTATTAATGTAATTTAAATTAGTATTTAGTTCTATTATTAATGCAATTTAAATTAGTACTTAGTATTAAAATTAGAGATTTAATCCATACTTCTTGGATTATCTTAGATATTTCTGTAATCTCTACTGTATTCATAACATTCTTATTCTTTTATTATACAGGAATTCTTTAACAATTAGTGAACTATAATTATGCTTTGTTCATATTTTTAAGATAAATTAAGGTAATAATTTTAGTTGTTAATCTAAATTGGTTGCAATTTTAGTCATTAATCTAAACTGGTTGATCTTGGCGCGTTTATACATCTTAAATTAGATAAAAGATCTTCGGATCTAGATGCTAAGACATCGATATTTCCTATAAAATGGAGAGCAATAGTATAGATTAGTGAATTTACTGCCTCACTTTCTGTATAAAGGACATCTTGGTTTTGTTAATTTTTGGCAGTCTATTGTCTTGTATTATTTAATATTTGTTTTTTAATAGATTATGGGAGATGGAAATCCCACTATCCACGTAACCATCATGTAAAACCACAGATTATGGCTTTTGCTATTTCTTGATCATGGGTTCATACCATTTTGCATGCAGATGCATACATAGTCATATGTCTCATGGTATCTAAGATTTGAAGTTCAGATATTCCATCTATATTCCACTTTACTAAAGTTCTTCCTGAATAGGAAGAAGTATTGGATATGAAAGCCTCTTCAAATTGGATATCAACAGGTGTTGGTCTTCTATGATATGGTAAGGCTGTTGCAGGTTTCCAATTTTTGGAATATGCAGTTCTTTGGATTTCATCTATATGTGGACTAGATGTCATAAACTGATTAAATGCTTGTTTTCTATTTTCAGTTGTATCATTCATAGATTCATCAAATTCTTCTTGAAGCATTAAGGTTTCATGTTCAGGAACCTTTTCTTTGGCTTTATTTGTAATATCAAGTTTAGATAATTTTGATATTAATTGATCCATTAATGTTTTATTATCATCTCCGATAAGAAATTTTTCTTTATTTAGCTCAGGATGAGGTTTGAATAGTAACTGTTTTGGTATAAGAATGGATGGAGCTGGAGATAAAAGATTTTCAATTCGTACTGTTTCTTTGGCTATTGTTTGTAAGTAAAGATTCGTATAATTATTTTGTTCAATTATATGAGGAAGGAAGTCAAATCTTGTGACATCTGAAGTAGTTAGTTTATATGGGGTTGCTGTTGTTTCATATACAACTATTTGAGTAGAAGTACTTGATTCCTCTGTATCTTTTTCGGAGGGTGGTTTACTAACTCCTTTAATAGTTAGACTTTGTTCTGGAGGGTGTATACAAGTGATTTCTTTGCCATCAGTAGTATTGAATTTTGTGAATTGAGATTCAAGAGTATTGACTTCAAAGTCAGGTATTTCAATGTTTTTATCACTACATATATTTCTTAACAAATCAAAGAAACATATTGTTGTTTTCTCCTTTTTAATAAATTTATTAAACTTTTTATGGAATAATTCTACTAATCTAGGTTCAAATGTATTTAGATACCATTTACGTATACTTGCATTTTTCTCAGATAAATAGTCATTAGTAATATAACTTTTATCTAATTTTCTTTCTTCTGTAAGGGTTAATATTTGAAATTCTGATTTATCAGGCTCATCTTGGGTTGGTTTATATTGAGGAATAATTATGTTTTCAGATGTCTGGAATAGTCCTTGAATTTGTGGTTTAGGATGTTGGTTGTTTCTAGATGCAGGTTTTTGTGGTCCGTCATATGTTGTGACAAATTTTCTGGATGGTTCTAAGTTTAAAGATTCATTTATTGGATTATCATATCTTGACGATACTACTAAATCATCATGATAAGAACGACTTAGGTGATTTGGAAATTGTATTTCGATATTTCCATTAATATGTTCAATAATCCTATCAGGAATGTTTTGAACTTGAATTTGTGATGGTTGGTTATCATTGTGTATTAGCCATGATTCTGGTAATCTTATGTCAGACCAAGATATTGTTTTTGGATCTATAGTGTTGATTTTTCTATATTAGTTTGGAATAGTATAGTTTGACCTCTTGTATCTATGTGAAGAACATTAGGATATAGGGTTGTCATAACTTTATAATAAATACGATAAACTATTGCAATATTTTGGGATCCTTGCATCATATCAAATCCTTGTGTTTTAAGATTTAAGGATAAAACATTTAATATATTCGGATCTGTTAAAAATACAGAATAATTAGGGAAACAATTAAAATATATTGGTCCACTACAAAGACTGGATTCTACTATTCCAAGTAATGAATCAGAAAACCTATTATGTCTTGTATCTCTTAGGCATACAAAAACAGAATTGTTAAGTCATAATCTTGTTAATGGTTTAATTGTTATTTGTATTAAACCAATATATATATATATATATATATATATATATGTGGGAGTCACTGCTGTACGCCCATATGCGAATGGCCCAGATTGAATATGGGTCATTCTGTGGTCGATCTGACACTCATGGATGTTCGATAGTGTTTGAATTTTAAATTTTTTTCTACAAATCCAAATCACTTAAAATTTTAAGTGTGCATTCTTAAAAAATATGTGAATTTATGAAAAATATATATAAAAAATTACATAAAATATATTGATCAAAATACTCCCGAAAAGTTTTGAGGGGTATTTTGGTCAACTTTTTTTTACAAATCCAAATCACTTGAAAATTTAGGTAGTGTCAGCTAATGACTTAGATTGGGCCGATCTAACGATCACGACTTTATTTTGTATTTGAATTTTACTTTTCTTTTTTTTCTACAAATCTAAATCACTTGAAAATTTAGGCGTACATTATACTTATCAAAGCGTACCTAATAAAAATATTAAAAAAAGTATTTCGAATTGACCAAAATACTCCCAAAATGTTTTGGGGGTATTTTTGTCAATTTATATTTGTCAAATTATTATTTTTAATATTTTTATTAGATTATACTATTTTTTAAGAATAGACGCTCAAAATTTTAAGTAATTTGGATTTGTATAAAAATAAATGAAAATTCAAATACGAAATGAGGTTGTAACCATTGGATTGGACCCAGATTCAATATGAGCCTTGGCTGACATTGTTGCTATCGGCTTGTGGGACTATTTATATATATAGGGAATGTCGACAAAGAGACCATTTATCTTTTGTTCATGGAGCTTACAATCGTTCCCACTCATTAGATGTCAAATTAGATGGCTTGAAATGAGTTACGAAGTCCAAGAATTTTTTTTTAAACTTTGTGTCTATTCAATGATACTTATACAACACCGTATTTTGGAATTTAAAGAACAAAAATGATGATGACCTCCATACACAAAAGATAAAGTGTGCAATTTGTATAGAGCCGAGGCTCTAAACAATCAAAGTAAAGCGTACCTTCCGATAGTACTGAGAAATGTGGTTTCAATATTGAAAATCTTTGTGATAGCCTTAAAATATATTTTCATCTTTAATTAAAAATTTTAAAGCTTCAAAAATAGTGTAGATCGAGCAAATCTATGAAAACTTGAAAAATCCAAAAATGCATTACAAGATACACTATTTTCAAAACTTGGAATCTATTTTTTTCTCCATGTATCTTGATGTCAAGATGATCAATTTGAGGATATTTGGGCATCAAAACAACCTCTTCTCGTACTAGAAGATTTTGAGGTGGCTCTAATTTGTTTGTTTAGAGCTTTAGCTCTATATAAACTTTTTGTACTTTACAAATAAATACACCCATCACAACCTCTTTTAAAGTACAAAAAGTTTATATAGAGCTTAAAGTTCAAAGGTTCAAGTTAGAAGAGGTTGTGATGGGTGTATTTATACAAAAAGTTTACAAATAAAGCTAAAGCTTTACAAATAAACTTTTATATAAACTTTTTTGTACTTTAAAACTTTTTGTACTTTAAAACTTTACGAATAACCTTTTTGTATTTTGAGGGGTTGTTAACTCTAGACAAACACACACACACACGCACACACACACACACATATATATATATATATATATATATATAGAGGAAAATGCTGAGATTGACACTGAAATATATATCTATGCACGTGATATTTAATATAAATCACTTAAATATGTTTATCATTGAAAAATATTTTCAATAAAACATGGTCTCATAGACCATTGAATTTATCCGCACTATTGAATAACTTTATGAAATAATTATGATGTTTTAAAAACCATACAATAAATAAATAATTAAGGTATACTATTTGTGATAAAATATGATTATAGGGAGACGAAAAAAATTTAAATGCTATTTTAAATAGAGGAATAAAAATTGATATAGTCCACATGAAAAATAGTGAGAGAAAGCTAGAGGAGATGTGATCAAAATTCATAATTAGAAAATAAAAATTATTCAAGTATCTCCAAAAAAAACAATTAAATTTTATGTATACTTCACCACATATTTTTTTGCTAGTAGTATAATATTGTAGTTACAAAACCAATTTAATATAATAATAATAATAATAATAATAATAATAATAATAATAATAATAATAATAATAACAATAACAATAACAATAACAATAATAATAAAAATAATAATATAATAATATTATATTAGAGAGACATATAGAGGATGAGTGAGCTCAAACCACTTATTTACTGTAATTAAAAAATTACATTATAACTTAAAAAATATATTATATATATAGATAGAGACTGATAACATACCTTCTATCTTTCATTTAGAAAAATATTTCTAACAAAAAAAAAGTACTAGAGCGAGTGCTAAGATAGTCCATAGAGAGAGAGAGAGCACTTCCTCATAGGATAAGTTTGAGTGGGACAAGCTTTTGGGTTGAGGCATAATGGTTTTAGCCTTTTAAGTGAGATATGATAGGAGAGGTTGTTCATCAAGAGAGCTTTGGGAAGGAGAGATTGAGAGAGAGATTTTTAATGAGGGAGAGATGAATAAGAGAGAAGGGCGAGAATGAGAGAGGGGTTTTTAAGAGGGAGAGATGAATAAGAGAGAAGGGTGAGATTGAGAGAGGGGTTTTTAAGGAGGGAGAGATGAATAAGAGAGAATATAAATTACGAAAGAGGGAGAGATGAATAAGCGAGAAGAGAAATTATGAGAAGAGAAAAAGTTTTTCAAAAGATAAGGAGGGGGATATTGAGGGAGAGATCTAAGGAGGGAGATATGAGTGACAAAGGAGAGATGTTATAGGAGATATCTAATGAAGGAGTTATGATTTAGAGAGACATTAATTGCATGTTACATAGTGGTAGAGAGAAAGGTTAGAGGGGGAGAGAAATGTGGGAGGTAGAGAGACATGAATGACTTGTTACATAATAGGAGAGAGAAAAGCCGAAGGAAGTGAGAAAGTGGATTATTAAAGAAATGAAAAGAATTGGATGAGTGAGAAGAGAGATGGGCATAAGAAAGAATTGGGGGAGAGAGTGTATGATATGTATGTGCATGAGAGAATGTAAGAAAGAGATGGTTATTAATATCATGGGACACATGGCAAAAGAATAAGCGGGGTGGTCCTCTTCGCCTAATATAAATATATCCCATTACCCTAAGGGCGGATGGAATAGTGTAAGCCCATTTGACAGTCACGACCTCATTTCGTAATAGAATTTTAATATTTTTTTACAAATCTAAATCACATGAAATTTGAATGTATGTTCTTTTCATCAAGGCCTACTTAATAAATATATTAAAAAATAATTTATAAAAAATAAATTTACTAAAATACCCCTTAAAGGTTCAAGGGTATTTTTGTTAATTTATTTTTACGAATTATTTTTTGATATTTTTATTAAGCTTTCATATTTTTTAAAAAATAAACACTCAAAATTTCAAGTGATTTGAATTTGTAAAAAATAAATTAAAATTAAAATACAAAATAAAATTGTGACCATTGATATAGCCCAATTCAATCTTGGGCATTGGGCGCATTGGGCTTATATTGTAGCTGTCAGCTAGTGAGCTAACCACATATATATTTGTGTGTGTGTGCATCCAAGTGCATGTGTGGACCGAACTTGGCCTGGCTTGAAGCCAACCTCGGCCCAAAGGCCGGTGGCCTAGCCAAATCCAATTGGTAAACTAACTCATGGCTTAGCTATATGCTTGTTAAAGAATTTGTTTTGTTTTGTTTTTTTTTTAAAAAAAAATGTTATCTTTAGATATTGGTTCAGGATTCATGAAAGGATGTGACAAAAGTTTTACGTTGACTACGAACCTAATACAACCCTCCCTATTTTCTTTAAGCTTGGGGACTTTGGGATAAGACTCAGATGATGATGATGAACTTAAGATATTGACAGAAATGAAATTCTAGTGTCATGTTGTGGTGCCCAACCGCCCAGACCTCCTGGACCCAAAGCCATTCCTGGAGTATTTGCATTTCCATATAATTGTCACTTCACAATGTACAAATGAATACATACCTACGTAAAAATTGCAATATACAGGAAAAATATATGTAGCAAGTACATCATAAAATATATATTAGTATTATAACCAATGATTTAAAACCTGGCTGGAAATGTCGATCTAGGAATCGATCATGACCGATCCATTCCTTGTCAGAATAGGGAATTGGTCTGATTCCTTGAATCGCCAGCAATTCTGTTCGAAAACGGGGCGATCTATTTTTCCACACAATATGCTATCTTATTATTTTCCTTTTTATTTTTTTTAATTTTGCAATTTCTATGGACAACATCGGAGAATTGGTCTGAATCACCAATCCAAATCGGCAATTTACCAATACAGACCGAATTTTTGGAAGGCCTGTTCACACAATCGAGTTCAGCAACTTGAGTTCAAGTGAATAAAAGGAAGACAGAATGCTACTAGCAAGATGTTCCGACAGCCTAAAAACTGTAATTCAGGATTGAAGATGGTCAATCATCGACAAATAGAACAAAATCTTTAAATCTTGATTCCCACAAAAGAACGACAAATAAAACAAAATCTTTAAATCTTGATTCCCACAAAAGAAAAGCGGAGCCCTAAGCAATAGAATGAAGTGATCGCAGTCAATACTTTTAATTTTAGAAGCAAATTGCTATGGCTGATTGTTTGGTCAGCTGACCACTTTCCCGATTAAACATTATTAAAGTGCTCGGGAGGAAAAGAAAAAGGAAAAAGTTTCTATATTTCCACGGTTGTATAGAACCTCTATACTACACCATCCAGCCTTCCAATTTAGATCAAATAAATCATTTAAAGTTTGACCTAAGTCCTCCAATTTAAATCAAATAAACCGTTTGACCAAGATCCAACGCCTCAAAGCATTTTATTTTTAGTTTTTATTATACAAATTATATGAATATGAAATATCACAATGAGGTACATCTAAAAAATATATAATTTTTTTCCAATAAAATAAAATACCCAAAATACCCTTACAACTTTCAGGGTTATTTTGGTCATTTTATTTTATCGGGTATATTGTTTTATATTTTTTGGAGGTGCGAGTTTAAGAAAGGAGTGGACGCCCAAAATTTGGTGTCAAAATATTCTGTAGAAAAAAATTAAAAATAAAACTTTGTAGATGCATGAGATTGTAATTGGATCCATATCAACTGTTCTGATCTGACTGCTAGATAAGGGAAAGTATTATAACTATTATATATTAAGAGAAATATAGAAAGCTTGCCCTTAAGAAAACTTGGTGAACAAAAGAGAGAATGCTAGAGATTACATCTTCTAGGTCTAAAAGTGTTAAGATGCCCTAATATCTCTTATGTCGAATGTGCAACAACTTGCGGGAAACAGGGGTACAACTATGGTGCGATCAACCAGCTCATGAAGGTACTCAAGGTGAAATAACAATCTGAATTCACTACCTAAAACAAAATATATGAGAGATCTGAAACACATGGCAGAAAAAATTGACTTTATGGGCACAATATTGGAAATGGTGTGGAAAAGTTAATTATTTAGAACTGAAAAAAGCAAATGTAAAAAAATATGTGGATATTTTAAGCCTTCCAACATTTCTCATCAAATTCAGATTTACAGATTTCCAATAAACAACATTGCTCCAAACCTAGGGGTTTTGATTCAAGCTGATCCCATGTTAAACTCAAGAAATGTATAGCATCTCCTGCAAGAGTACCACCCGAGGGATAATGCTCTCAGGCCTAAGGAGGACTGATACCCCTTGCTAGTTTTGCTACCCTTCTTCAGTTATTCATATGGATTAGGCTAGTCTCATTGAGAGTTTGGATTGGTTTTAGTGTAATGGGAGACAAATGAGGAAAGCGCTGTCATTAACCCCATTTGTGTTTGTTTGTGGAATGGGGCAAAAATAAAACTATCGAGGCAAGAAACTGCAAAGGAGTCAACTAGGCAGACGTCGATGAGGAAAACCAGTGCAATAATGTTTCTCTCTTTGAGGACTGTTTAAGCACAATTAGGAGACTTAAGGAGCTTTTAATTGGCAAGGTAGGTAGGGGATAATGCTTGGCAGTTCTTTCAATTGGCAAGGTAAGGAGATTAAGGAGCTTTTAAGCCTTTCAGATAAGAGCGACAATGCAAAGGGGATTAGGAAGCTACAGATATTGTTTTCATCCATTAACAATGAGATATTTTCAATCAAGGAGACATAGGAGTCATGTGATGGCTAAGGGTGGCAAAAGGCCGGGCCAGCCCTGGCCTTGGCCTGGCCCTTGTCCCCATAGGTCCGGCCCTATTAGTCCCTGGCCCTAGCCTGGCCAACGCCCTAGCCCAGGCCCTACTCTTTTAGGGTAGGGCCGGGCCGCCCAGCTCATTGCTAGCCCTAGTGATGGCAGGGGTACTGCCTAAGGCAACTTGTATGTTTATCTGCACCAGAGATGTTTCACAACATTCTAAAGAGAAGAAGAAGAATTCCATAACATCATAGTTGCTCCTATCTAGACGTCAGTCAAATTACTGAAACCAACCAGCTCTCAAGCATATAACTTATTACTCTTTATTATGCAACCAATAAAAATACTTGTAAAAGCAACTGAACAAGATATTGGCCCGAATCATGCTCCAAAAACTAGCACAAGGCATCAACAATGTAAGTCTAAATGCTTCAAGCTTCACTTTTTACTCCTAGCTAGAAGTCAGTCGAATTACCTGAACCAACTAGCTCTCAAGCATATAACTTATTACTCTTTATTATGCAAATAAAACAAAAACTTGTAAGAGCAACTGAACAAGATAGTGGCCAGAATCATGCTCCTAAAACTGGCGTAAGGCATCAACAATGCAAGTTTAAATGCTCCATACTTTACTTTTTACTAAATAGAGCAAACATTTGGGGAAAACCTAGATAATGGTAATCTGATCTGTAAGAAGTACATAATACGTTCGCAATGATTTATTTGATCACCAAAAAAAAAAAAGAACTGCTCAAGAATTGAGATCATCTAGCTCCAATTAACTGACATAAAATGCATCATGCATCACACTAAATACAATCTTAAAAAGAATAGAAGCTAACCATTAAAGAGTACAAGTAAACATCTCCTTGACAAGGTTTACTAACTGCCAAAATCTTTGGAATTAAAGCAGGTTACCCGAAAAACTAGATAGCAAAAAGCTCCTCAGATCATTACCATCAACAGAATATCAAAGAAAGAGGTCACCAACAAATAGAGTATAAATACATCAATCTGTACATGGATTCTATAATGTTCTAGTACAAGTTATGCTACAAAAATAATGATTTCACATTATATGATACTTGAAAAGGAGGCATGACATCTGATACTTGGATATGAATTTCACAAGTCAATTCAAATATTATCATTTCCATAGATAGTTCAAAACTTGGGAAGTAATAATAATTCTGCTACACTTATAATAAATAACAATTATGGTACAAAATTGGGATCGGAGAATGTCGAGAAGGTGGTCTTACAAGTCGTCAAAACTTCCAAGTGAGCAGGAGGGACTCTACTGGCTCATTCACCTTTAAGAATGGGTCAATCACTCAGACCTCATATACTCCACTTGAAGTGTTAAATCTTTTATTCCAGCCACACTTAAGATGCGGGATACTTGCTCCTTCACCAAACCTTTATCAGCTTCACCTGCCAAAACATGGAGGTGAAGAGTCCCCACCATATCCTTGTTAGTTAAACTCCACACATGCATGTTTTGGAAGTCATGGACCCCTTTAATCCTCATGACCTTGTCTATTGCTTGTTTGAGATCTCTCTCTAAAAATCGAGGAACCCTTTGGAGCAAAATCTCAGCTGAGTTTCTCAGTAAAGGAATAACAGAGGAAACAATTAGCACTGAGATGAAAATGGAGCAAGCTGGGTCAGCTACCAACCATCCCTTGTAGTTGATAAGAAGAGTGGATATTACCACACCTACACTACCCATTGTATCAGCCAAAACATGCAAGAAGATGCCCTCCATGTTGTGGTCTATGTGACGATGACCATGATGGTCATGATGTTGATGTTTATCCTCCATAGCATGATGACCATGCCCTTGATCATGGAGACTGTATGAGTGTGTCTCATCTTTCCTTTGCTGATTTTCAGGATGGCTTTCAAAGTGTTTTTGTGAAATGGTATGGAAGCCATTATCGTGGTGATGGTGTTGGTGGTGACCATCGCCATGGTCATGATGATGATGCTTTTGGGTATGTGTCTGATTTTCGTTTGGGTGGCTCTTGCAATGGTGGTCATGGAGACTCTGTGAATGTGGCAGGTCCTCTCTCCCATGATTTACAGAATGGTTTCCCAGATGTTCTTGAAAATTGCCATGGCCCCCATGGTCATGGCTGCATCCATGCTCGTGGTGATGATCATGGAGATGATTATCATGGTCATGATGATGACCATGGTGATGATTATCATGGTCATGATGATGATTATCATGGCTGCATCCATGCTCGTGGTGATGATCATGGAGATGATTATCATGGTCATGAGAATGATCATGGCCATGGGCATCATGGGAAGCCGTGCACTCCCCATTGGTGATAGAGATAGAGCATTGATGTTCCAAAACCGGTTTTTTACAAGCATCTGGTGCAATTGTGCAAGCATGGCTATGGTTCACAGATGAATTAGCATGCTCATGCTCATGGCCATGATGATGATGGTTATGTGTATGAGAATGGGAGCATGAACCGTGACCATGAGCGTGATGATGCTCTTCATGAAAGAAGATCAAACCCACAATATTCACAAGAAGCCCCCCTACAGACACAACCAACAAGCTATTTGTCGAGATTTCTTGTGGGTCTAATATCCTTTCAAATGACTCCAAGACTATCAATGCCCCAACAAGAACCAGAAATACAGCATTCACATAACCAGAGAGAACTTCAAACCTTCCTCTACCATAATTGAACTTCTCATTTGCAGGCAATCGAGAAATATATGAAGCATAGAGCCCGATAGCCAGAGCCGCACAATCAAATAACATATGGCAAGCATCTGATATTAATCCGAGACTATTACTCATAAAGCCAGCCACAAATTCAACCACCATGTATGCAGTATTGATCAATAGAAAGAGTGCAATCTTCCTAGATTTTCTCTCACTGAGGATATGGCGAATTGGGTTTGCTATAGCGGAGAAGGAGGCATTCGATGCATCTCCATAGCCCAGATCAGGGTAACCAGAATCCTGAGAAAAAACGAATTCACCAGAGGCGATCACTATGAGGAATGCACAGAGAGAGAAACTGAATAGAGAGAAAGCAGGAGAATACAAGAGCTCGAGAATGCAGGTGCAGAGAAGAGTAATCGAGAATTGGTTTCTGTGCTTGAGCGAATCGCCAACTATAAGAGAGAAAATAACCATATAAAGACTTGGCCAAATTAGGGCTCCAAAGCTCGAGCCGAATCCATAGTACCAGAAGCTAACAAGAGCAGGGGGAAAGAGGAGAAAAGTGGCGAACCAGAGAGAGAAAACCCTAATTCTCTTGCGCCCTAGTGGGTTCAAAGACACCCATAGAGATGGGTTTCTCTCGATGGAGCTCAGGACACCGGTAACAAAAGGCACAACAATGGCAGGGAAAGCAGAGCAATCAGAAGGGGGTTTTAGAGAGAGAAAAAGGAGGGCACCAGCAATGGCAGTGAGAGAAGAGGGAGAGGTGGCACGAGTAGCAGCAATTTGGCCCGAAATCTCAGCAAGAATGGTAACATAGGGCCTACAAATACTTAGAGAGAGAAGGCGCAAAGGAAAAATAGCAGCCACAATGGTGGATTTGCAAACGAGGCGGCGGAGCTGAGATGCCGAAATAGGTAAGTGGTGGTTGTTGAGATGGCGGAAATGGAGGAGAGAGAGAGAAACAGAGGAGAGAAGAGAAAGAAGAAAGGAGAAAGGTAAGAGAGAGAGGTGGGGGGAGAGGGGAGATAGGGTGTACAGAGAGTGGAGAGAGAGGAGGAGGAGGAGAAGAGAGGAAGAGGTGAGGGGGGAAGAAGAGGAGGGGGTCCGCCTTGTTTTGGAGGGGGTAGGGGCGGGGGTACGGTTAGGGTAATTGGAAGAGAAAGGGTAAGAGGGTCTAGGGGGAACAGAGAGGCGGAGGTGGCGCTGGGCTTGGCTCGCCATGGCGGCGCCGCTCCTTTCAGGCGGTGGCGCTTTGCAGTGAAGTGCCCTTGGAATAACAAGGATGCCCTTGGAGTTTCGTGTAAGCAGTGCTAAAACGACTTTCAAAACTTGGAACCTGGTCCGGAGTTGGTCGCTTCTAAACCGGTTTGGTATGGTGACATGATCCTTCCAGTTTTTCAACCCGGATTCGGCTGGTGAGATATTTAAAACGGGACCTTTCCGGTGCTGCTTATCCCCGGTTTTAGGGGTACAAGGAGGATTGGACCTCTCCAAATGCTCTATGCAAAAAACCAACCTCTTTGAAATTCTCATGAATCGGGAAATACATTTTTCTGATCGGCCAGTTTATAGAAAAAATGAGCGAAAATGAACCTTTATTTGATGCAGAAATGGACCGTGCGTTGTATCCCTCGGGCCTTCAGTTTTGCTTATTATTTTTCAAGCTTTTTTAACCTTTTGCAAGTCAATTATTTACAAAAATTGATCATAGTCAATAAATCGAAAATTTTACAACAAAAAATCATCAAAAATAAATTTATTGAGCTCGTTTTTTTTTGGAGTTCTTCACAGTATTGAAATTGTTTTGCCCAAGGATCGATTTAGGGCTCTTTTATTTAGTTTTTTTCAACTAAATTAATGCCTTTTCAATATCATAAAGTTCCTCACATGATCACAATCTTAATTTGGTCGAACTAAGCACTTTGTCATACATGATTTTGAGTGTTTAGGGCTGAGACTCAAAGTTTCAGTTCCAAGTTCAAAAAAATCCGAGCAACGATCGATTTCTCTATCTTTTTTATTTTTTTTCAATAAAAAAGTGTGCCTTTTAATGATCATAGAGTTCATCACAGGATCACAGTGATAATTTGGTTGAACTGAGAATTTTCATGCTCAATTTTTTAGTGTGTAGGGTTGAGACTCAGAGTTTCAGTTTTGAGTTAAAAAAAATCCATCCAAAGATCGATTTCTCTATCTTTTATAATTTTTTTCAATCAAAATTTGTACCTTTTGAAGATGAGAGAGTTCATCACAGAATCACAATGCTAAATTGGTCAAACTGAGCAATTTTCGTAACTCGATTTTGGCCAGAAATACGATTATGAGAAGAAAAACGATGAAATAATTAGGTATGAATTTCTTGTGCCATTTCGTTTATATATATATATATATATATTTAGTTGCTATAGTAATTATTTTCCAAATTATTTTGTTGAAAAAATAAGGGATTTTGACAAACATGCACTCTTGGTACATTTAGTAAGTGAAAAAGTATTTTTTTCAATTTGAAATAATTATCTTCAATTTTATCTCATTAATTTACAATTTTCATGGTTTAAACTCGAATTTTTAAAATTTATCTCTAAATTTGTTTTATTGCTATAAAATTGAAACTTGTGCTCTATATATATATATATATATATATATATCCTATGAGACCCTCCCACACCCACGTGTGTAGGACCCCAAACGATCACCATTAACTTTGGCATAGATATCTAAAAAAGTCAAATCCCACACCAATGTGATAACTTTTCTAAAGATCTGTGCCAAATTTAATGGTGATCCTTTGAGGTCCTATGCAGGGAGGGTCTCATAGGGTCAGCATGATATAATATATATATATATATATATATATATATATATATATATATATATATATATATATATATATATATATATATATATATATATATATATATATATATATATATATATATATGAAGATACTACAAAACGCTTATAGGCGCAAATGAACAATGATTTCGCCTATCCTCATCACCGTAAAAAATTCATCGCACGCTTATAGGCAAAACTTACAATTTTTTTAGGATATTCAAATTTTCAATAAGTTTTAATAAAATTTTATTTTCAAGAAATTTTCAAGAAAACTAAGAGATGAGGAGGGAAGATGTAACATGGAAATATGATATAAAAGTGAAGGACAAGGGAAGACGTAAATGTAATTTTTGTAACAAAGAAATGGATGACAATATTTTTTGCCTAAAAAAGCACCTTGCTAGAGTACAGGGTAATGGCATTCATTGTGATGATGTGCCAACACCAATAAAAAGAACAAAAGTTAAAAGCACTTGCGAATAAAAAAAATGAAAAAAATATACAAAGACAAAAGGATGTAGAGGAGGTAGGGAGGGGGTATGAAAGTACCATACCAATAAAAAGAACAAAAGTTAAAAGCACTTGCGAATAAAAAAATGAAAAAAATATACAAAGACAAAAGGATGTAGAGGAGGTAGGGAGGGGGTATGAAAGTACCATAGATGAGGTGGAGGAAAAAAAGTAGAGTTCGATGCATTAATGGAATGGGCTATGATTGTCAATCTCTACAAGATGAACTACATATAAATGAAAATTCAATAGATGTACAATAGAAGGGATGGCACATCCTCTAGCTGCCCACCTCAACAACCCATAGTGCGGGGTATGGGAGGATGCGGGCCTTATTGCTTAGGTCTACATCTAATAGACTACGTTGTAGTTTCTCTAGTCGCTCATCCTTTTATAATCAGCCATCTACTACTCATCGACCTAAACCTGTAGATACCCGGTGAACCATGTGGACTTGACCTCCACATGCCACAATACCATCAGAAAAAATTAAAAATTCTACTTGGAATGAAATTTGTGGAAAGGACTAGATCGTTAGCATGTTTTGGTATGCTAATACTTTACCATTTAATTCTGCAAACTCGGACTACTACTTGCGGATGGTTTATGTTATAGTTGTTGCAAGGCTGGGTTTTAAAGCCTCAACTGCGAAGGATCTTACATGGCCGTGTTTAGAAGATTTTGTTGATGATATAGATGAGCATATTGTACAGTTCAAGGTTTGCTGGCTAGGAATTGGGGTGTCCATCATGACAAATGGTTGGAAGGATAAGATCTGCTGGTCAGGCACTCAATTTTTGGTGTTTAGGGTTGAGACTCAGAGTTTCAGTTCTGAGTTCAAAAAAATCTACCCAACGATCGATTTCTCTGTCATTTTTTAATCTTTTTAGTCAAAATTTGTGCCTTTTGAAGATCAAAGAGTTCATCACAGGATAACATTGATAATTTGGTCGAGCTGAGCAATTTTCATGCTCGATTTTGAGGGTTTAGGGCTCAAACTTATATTTTCAATTCTGAGTTAAAAAAAATCCACCCAACGATCGCTTTCTCCATTGTCATTTTTAAATATTTTTTTGCCAACATTTGTGCTTTTTTAAGATAAGAGAGGTCATCATAGGATCACCGGGCTAATTTGGTCGAACTGAGCAATTTTCATGCTCAATTTTGGCAAGAAATAAGATCTTGGGAAGAATAATGGTGAAAAAATTTGGTATGAATTTTGTACGCCTTATCATTTCATATTTTTTTATATGAATTTTTAGTTGCTTGAGTAGTTGTTTTTCAAATTATTTTGCTGAAAAAAAATTAGGCATTTTGACCATTCTTGATACATTCAATACGCGAAAAAGTATTTTTTTCGATTTGAAATAATTGTCTTCAAATTTATCTCATTAATTTATAATTTCATGGGAAAAAACTCGATTTTTAAATCTATCTCTAATTTTGTTTTAATTCTATAAAATCTAAACTTGCGGCTTGCATTTTTTTCTTTTATTTAATACTTAATCTAATATTATGACATTATTTTTTATTTTAAGTTTTGTTAATCCGTTTTTTTAAGCAACATTATTGTGATGTTTTAAATTTAAACATTAGAAAGTATATTTGGTCATTTACTTAAATGCATTAATGTGTAATAATGTATTGTTATGTTCTTATAGACATTGTAAAAAATTGTGTTTCAGGCAAACAAATCGGTGCCCCAGATCGGGCATCCAAAAACCCATCTGGATTGGAAATCGGCCCAATTGGTCGGATTTACCCTTAAAAAATTTAGAAAAAATTATTAAAATCCATTATAAATATTGGTTTTTAGGAATCCAATAAGAAATGATGGTACTCCATTAAGAACTTGCATTTTTTTTATATCAATATGTGAATATTAAGATCTTATTTCTCTACATGAACTACTGTTAACCATTAAAGTTACATCATACAAAAGGATAAGTATAGAATTATCATGGATGAATTATATCAATATATAGTGACTACAATAAAGCATACAATTCGTAAATAGGACCTAATAATAAAATGAAAGGCGACGTCGTTCTTCATCTTGGTCACGTTGGTGCCATTGATTGAATTGTCGTGACAATTCATTGACTCAATCTAGGAACAAATAATCTACATTAGTGGGTACCTGACTATACCAAAATCTTTGAGTGTTAGTGTTTTGTTATGCTCTAATCCAAAATCCCCGAAGCTTGTCCATCCTTCATGCTCACCTACACTGTCGTGCTCGTCCCTACCGTCCTGTTGTTGGGACTCGGTATGTGAATAATTTGGTTGGGCTAGGGTGCCCTCAGAATCATTTTCCCTTATACCCCCTTCCCACTCTCCCTTATTAGGTGTAATACCACTGACATCTTCGATGAATTATGGATATGTTGGCGGGCTGCTTCCTCTTTCATGTTGCTCATCACTTTCTTCAACATCTTCCTCACCGATAACCTCAATGAACACTCTCTTATGTAACATTGGCTCTTCTTCCTCTATTACCCATTGTTCTGCTATGTTTGTGACAAATATTGTGTCCAAGTCTATTAGCTCGTAGTCTTCAAGCTTCCTTCTTATTTGTCGCTCTCAGAGGTTTAAGTTGGAATGAACATATATTAGTTTATGAAGTCTCTCCGAAGCGAGTGGATTCTTGTTAGTAGTGTGCAACCATTGGAACGTACTCCAATTTCGCTCACACTCAGTAGCAGAACATTTATGAGAGAGCACGTTGATTGCTATCCTCAAGTGCATCACTACCATATATCTCCCACCATTTAGCTGGATTAAAATACAAAAACATTATAAGGGTAAGAACAATTCATAAGATTAAAGATATAAAAGAACAAAATATTAATTAGGGGTTAACCTGGATCCATGTTAGTTTGAATTCTTGGCAAGTCAAGTTCCGAAAGATCCTACAACATCCCTATATATAAAAAGCTAAACCAAATATTTCATTTTAGTACATTAGTTATTCATCACAAATATAACAACTTAATGAAGTTATTACCTAGATATTAAATATTATCTCTTGTAATGTCGCTACCTGGTTTTGATGGCTTCCCTCCAGCCTGCCCCTTCCATAATCTTGTGGGGATGTTCAGGTGTCAAATAGAAAAATTTTGGGTTGAAGTAGTAACTTAGAAAATACATAGATAGAGAAAAGTCATTTAAATTTTCATTAAAAAAATATTTTAAAATTAAACATTCTATGGATATATATATATATATATATATATATATATACATGCATGATGAATTGGACGGCCAAATTTGATGTTCCACCTTCTTTCTATAATCTCGATCACTTTACTAGCAAAACTACACTTCTCCCCAATAGTTGATTTGACGCTCTTGATACCTTCGTAAAGGTTGCCAATGGTAGCTATACCTTCGTAAAGGTTGCCAATGGTAGCGTTCTTGTTAGTATCTACTATTCTTAACACTGTAACCAAAGGGGAAGTGGCCTCTACGATACTAGAACATTGAGACAAAAACCTCCTATCTGTGACTATACCATCTACTTTTAGCCCATTACTGAACTTCGAAAGGTGGTCATTTGACCACTCTTCATTGGTAAACAATCTCTTCAATGCAGCTTCGGATTTCCGAATGGAGTCCACAGTTAAGTAATATGTCGCAAAGCGGGTTATGGCGGGTCTGATTATCTCTTTTTTCTTAGATTGTTCTTTGAACAAAAATAAGATTTTAGAGTGGTTATATATAAATCTTGACAAGAACCTTGCTTCCTGTAGAGTCTCAAGTTTGAAGTCATTTTCTATCACTTGTATCTCCGATACGAATAAAGAGAGATCAGTTCGCGACCTAGGTCCGCAAGTACCAAAATGCCCATGGATTGCGGAAGCTGTAGGTAAATAAACCCTGATCCAGAAGTGAAATTTTTGATAGTCTTGAAATGGCCCTAGAAGGTTCAAGATCGTGACTAAGAGTCTCCCAAGAACACCTACCAAATTTTGTCGCAATCCGACTTGTTTAAGGCAGTGCAGACGACAAAATAGTTTCGAGAAATTATGCCTCTATCATGCTGAAAATGGACTATGAACTACAACACCATTATCAAAGTATCAAATGGTCTCCAAACCATCGCCATTGAATTTAGAACATTTGAAAACCCCCGGGTAACAATTTTCGGTGCATTTAGACGCTTCTGAAGTAAGTTATGGCCACATTACCCAAAATGGGTAGGTCGTACCCTAATACAGTGTACCCTCGATAAATCGGTTTCCATTAATGGAAACTGTGGTTCTCAATTTTGGGGAAAACTTCACATGGCCATATCTTCTTCATCTTGGGTCTGATCGAGCCCAAATTGTGGGAGCATATTCATCTCGACGACCCAATCGATTTGATATGCGGTACGCATGATAACATGGCCCGAGCCGAGAGAAATCAAAGAGAGAAATTCGCTGTAAAACTTCCGAAAGTAGCAGGAAATTTCCAACAACAGGTTTCCTCGATCAAATGGTCATATCACGATGCTCGCGTGTCGAATCGACCTCAAACCAGACCCATTATGAGCATGAGATCAGAAACTTTATCTGAGTCGAACCTTGCATGTGATGGATGGTCAGATTCGATGCACTATGAGTCCAGTGTTGCTGCAATTACGGCCACCAGAATCTAAACTCTAGCCACCGGAATCCAAACTCTGGCCAAAGTTTTCCAATTTGGAAAACGATCATCCGGGCATCAAATCGAGCCGTTCTTTTTGAAAAAAAATCAACATGTTCGGCACACTACATCGAAGAAACAGACGATAAACCCTAAGAAATGGGTTGAATCCTAAATCTAAGATCACACGTTTTTCCATATTTTACCGTGTCATGATCATGGCCTGAGAGTCCGATCCATTGTTCGAAAGAGGTATCAAAACGATCATCTTCCCGAGCTGATATAGAAAAGAATAATCGTTTGGCTGGATGAAGAACAAATGGATCCCGAACGGATCCTGGAAGATCGTGAAGATTGCATGGCCATTATAGTGACTAATTCGAAATTTCATGGATTTATGTTAGAAATTGATCATCCACCACCCATGTTTGGGCCCCACTTCTATATAAGGACATACCCTCTACATGTAAAATGACCTTCTTTTCATGAATTAAAAAACCCCTTTTTGCTTGAGTTTTGGGTCACGGCTTGGAGAGAGAGGCGAGAGAGAAAATTTGGACGGGTACCCCTAGGTAACTTTTTTTCTTCTTTCTCTCTCTCTCTTTTCTTTTTCTCTCTCCTCTCTCTCTCTTCTTCTTTCTCTTTTTTCTTTCTCTCTCTTCTTCTTCTTCTTCTTTCTCTCTCTTCTTCTTTTCTTTTCTCTCTCTTCTTTCTTTCTCTTCTGTCATGCACGGCAGTGAATACTGCCGAGCATGACTTTCTCTTTCTTCTTTTTCATCTCTTCTTTCTCTTATTTCCCTCTTCTGTTGTGCACGATAGTGAATACTACCGAGCACAACTTTCTCTCTCTTCTTTCTCTTTCTTTCCTTTCTCTCTATCTTCTTTCCCTTCTCTCTTTTCTTTTTCATTTCTCTCTCTTCTTCTTTCATTTCTCTCTCTTCTTTTCTTTCTCTCTTTTCTTCTTTCCTTTCTCTCTCTTCATCTTTCATTCTCTCTCTTTTCTTTTCTTTTTGTCTCGCATGATAGTGAACATTGTCGAGCGTGACCTTCTCTCTCTGTCTCGCACGGCAGTGAATACTGTCGAGCGCTACCTTCTCTCACTTTTCTTTTCTCTCTATCTCACACATCAGTGAACACTGCCAAGCACGGCCTTCTCTTTCTTCTCTTTTCTCTGTCTTGTACGATATTGAACGGTGTCGAGCGAAACCTTCTCTCTCTTCTCTCTTTACTCTGTCTCGCACAGCAGTGACCACTACCGAGCGCAACCTTTTTTCTCTTCTCTCTTATGTCTGTCTCGCATGGCAGTGGACACCCTCGAGCGTGACCCTCTCTTTCTCCTCTCCTCTTTTTGTTGTGCACGACAGTGAGCACCGCCGCGCGTGACCTTTCTTCTCTTCCCCTTTCTGTCTTGCGCGACAGCATGCACTGCCGGGTGTGACACTTCTTCCTTTCTATTTCTCTGTCTTGTAGGGCAGTGCGTACTGCCGAGCACGATCTCTATCCTCTTTCTCTTTTCTCTCTCCTTTGTTTGTTTGACCAGAGGACAAGCTGAGTCTTGTGCTACCATGCTACTCTTGTCACTGAGCAGCCTAGCCGTCGTGCCAGTCTAGTTATCGTGCCCATCTAACTACCGTGTCAGACCGGTCGTTGCGTCAGACTAGCTACCGTGCCAAACTAGCCATTGCGTCAGACCAGTCGTCGTGCCAGTCTCGTCGTCGAGCAGCCTAGCCGTCGTGTCGATCTAGTTACCGTGCCCGTCTACCTGTCGAGCCATACCAGCCGCCGTACCAGTCTTGCCACTATGCTAGTCTAGCCTCCCGGTCAAACATCTTCTTTCTCTTTCAGCTTCTTTCATCCCCTTTCTCTTTCCTGTCTCTAAAGCAAACACTTCTTTTTCTCCATCTCTGAAGGGCTGGGTGAAAAACAAACCAGCATTCGTTTCTCTTTTCCCTCTTCTCCAAAAATGCATTTGATCTCTGAGGTGTTGGGAGAAAGTCAAACCAACATTCGTCGTTCTTTTCTCTTTAAAATATACATTTTCTTTGGAGGACTAGTTGAAAGACATACTAGCCTTCACTCTTTTCCTTCATTTCTTTTCCAAAATATACATTACCTTTGGAGTACTGGGTGAAAAGCAGACCAGCCTTCAATTTCTCTCTAATTCTTTTCTTTGAAGTATTAGGTGAAAAGCAGACTCGCCTTCAAACTCTTCTTTCTTTCTTCTTTTCTTCTCTCCTTTCTTTTCTCTCTATCACTCTCTCTATCTCACTCTTTTCTTTCTTCCTTTATTGTAACATATGTACTAAGAGTCCCTTGTCAAGGAAACGCCGTAAGGCGATCAAATTGGCACGGACTCGATCATGTTACTTTCCAATTTTTTTTAGTACACACGCACATGTGCGCTCACCCTATGACAGGGTGGGGTCCTCAGACCCACTTGCCTGTATTCTAATGTGTGTGTGTGTTTGCAGGAAAGGAGAAATAGATCAAGGGAGACGATTCCGAACCGGTCACAGGCCGGGGGGGCATTCCATGTGATCTAAGAGGGCACCCATGCGAGTTAGCTCGAGTCTGTCACGGACTCACGTGAGGTAAGTCCTGCCTCATGACTAAATTCATCTCTCATCGGTTAGTATTCCTGCCCGTGTCCTCCTCATACAGTTCACGAGAGAGCGGTCTTAAGTCCCGAATCCATCTCAAACCCGAAACCACGCCACCAGGTCATCTCGACTTGAGGGTGAGATCAAGGCATCTAACCATCTCCTTCACAATTTTGATCTCACCGATCTCTTCTAACATAAGATCGATGCTATGTGCAGCACACAAGGTCCATACTAGATGCTGCCTCTCATCCATCAACTTGCTGCCCGTAGAAACACAAACACACACATGGTCTGTAATAAGCTGGACCACATGCTTATCTCCCACCTCCTCCACTATCTGGTCATATAGTCGTACTAAGAACTTTGCATCCTTCTTTTTCCCTTAGACGTCTTTGCTAGACAAAAAGGTTGTACTTCTTGGGGAATAGGCCAAAAAGTTAAGATACTCATTTTTGTTAACTTTATTCAACCAATAATCACTTATGAGAGTAATGCCTGTTCTTGGCCAACCCTGTTTATATTCTTCAATCCACTTTTTAACTTCCTTCACCTCTTCATCCAAGATCGGTCCACTGAGCTCATATGAGTAGGGGGCTTTACCTTGGGCCCGGCTCTCTGGATTGTGCTGACCATAGGTGGGAAATATAGGCTATTGGCTGCATCAAAGGGGATCCATTTATCGTAGAACCATTTACCAACATATCTGCCCAACATGTTCCTTGTACCTTTCACCATGCCTTTGAGGGTCATCTGTTGTGACTTGGGCTTTTAGAGAACTGGGTCTATATGACCATGACCTATAATACTGGTCCTTCTAGATAAGTCAGGAACAATTTATTTAACGTCTGATGCCTCTGAATATATATTGCTACCACCCCTCCATACATATTCGAGCTGGGCGTGCTATACATGCTCGAGCTGGGCCCACCATGCATGCCCATGTCATAACCACCAGACATTTTGAACCCACTTTCCCTCAAGTACGTTTCGTGTAAACTCATTCTTGTAGCCATCTCTAAGTTATTATTATATTGCTCTTCTAGATCAATCCCGCTCGATAGCATATATAAGTCAGCTGTCTCCTCATCCATCATCTGCTTTATAACTTTTTTACTTTTGATAACCTTGAGAATGACCTCTATCTGCTTTCTTACATTACTAGGGGCACTATTGCACGCAGAAACATCTCCCTTAATCCCTGTCAAGTGTTGCTTGAACCTATGTACCCCACTACTTATCACTTTTTTGCAATAATTACATATAATTTTATCTTTTTTGTTGGTATCAACTCTGACCCTATGTTGCCATGCAAGGTCCTCTCTAGATCTTGCTATGGTTCAACTGTTTTAATATGTAAATGGTTAAAAATGAACCTGACAATTCAACATGAAAAATAATCACCATGTGTAGTTATAATATGTAGGGGTAGTTCATGAAGTTATCTTTGTTGTTAATGCAAAATACTTCTATTGGCAAAATATTTTATTTATGCAACATTATAGATAAAAAATAGTCTGTATCTGCCACTACATATAGAACAAAAAAATTACAATGATATAGTATCAATAAAAAATATATTTACAATGGTATAGTAATTCACAATGCCTGTACATATGGACTCGTCACAAATCTTCATTTTGACAAGCATGAATTAGTTCCTACTGGGAAAATTTTTTTATTTATGCAACATTATAGATAAAAAAAAGTCTGTATAAGTCACACTTAGAATCAAGAAAACAAAAAAATTACAATAACATAGTCATCCATAATGCCACTACACGTAGATTTGCGACAAATAATATTTACGATGATATAGTCATTCAAGATAATATAATTATAAAAGATGTGTCAAGAATATACATACATTTTATATATCAACATCCGTTTTTTTGCATTAAAAATTTAACAATAAAATTGAAAAATACAAGTTAATTTAATCACTGGTTTTCATGATAGTACCGCCTAGCCTACTTGCAAAACCTCTTTTAAAATTAGTTTCCAGCACGTATACAACAACATGTGGGGACAATCCCAAGATAAAAATGAGCACAAATAGTCCTACAACTTAATTACAAAAACTCTTCGGTCAATTGTGTAAAATTATAATCCAAACATCAATACAAAACTCAACAATTTCATTTCAAACACACAATTGACATACATATATACATTGTTCATACATGATCTAAGTAAAAGCACAATAAGGGAATCAAGATAATATAATTATAAAATATATATCAAGAATATACATACATTTTATGTATCAACATATATTTGTTTGCATTAAAAATTTAACAATAAAATTGAAAAGTGCAAGATAATATAATTATCATACATGCCACGATTTTTTTACAATGATATACATATATTTAAAACCAAGAATATACATACATGCCACAAATAATATTTACAATGATATAGTCATTCAAGATAATATGATGATAAAATATTTATCAAGAATATACATACATTTTATGTACCAACATACATTTTTTACATTAAAAATTTAACAATAAAATGAAAAATACAATTTAATTTCTCATGATAATCAAAACTTGGTCACGATTTTTCAAAAAATCACGATTTTTTTTTAAAAATTGATCATCAAAATTTCATTTTTTTTAAAAATGCAGCCACAACTCCATTTCTTAAGAAATCGAGCAATAAAAATTTCTTAACCCGACAAATTACATCTAAAATCATGCGAAAAACAATATTACCTTAAAAAACTCTCTGAAATAATTTATAATGTTGCTTTAATTCGCCTCAAATTTGTAGTTTGGCAAGAAGAAAAAAAAAAAAAAAAAAATTTGACTGTTCTTGACAAAACCACTACTCAAAATAAAAAATCCACCACAAATCGACCAAAAAAGATAAAATAAGATACAAATATTTGTAAATAACATCATAAGAACTAAAACCCAATGATATGAACAAAATATTTTCTAAAAATAAACCAAAATCAATTAAATGGCGGAAAAATACCTATTTTTTTGAAATCGTGACTTCAAATCCAAACTTCACTTGTAATCGACCAAAATCAACAAAAATGGTGTACAATTTCTGCTAAATAACACAATCACAACTAATCACCCTCTGATTTCATAAAATATAGTGGCCTATTTCTTCTGTAATCCAATGAATGGTTGAAAAACCTAAAAAACCTGTGTTATTGAGAAAACCCAAAATTTGTGATCCAAAACAGAGATTGAACTCCATTATAATGGTGAAAAAAGACGAGAAACACATGAATTATTGATAAAAAAGCATGAACTATTCATGTATATGAATTATTGAAAAAAAAATGCCAAGATTCAATGATTTCTCATAGGTTTTACAGTACACGTGCGTGTTTTCGCTAAAAACTCGATGACTCTCTCTAGACATGGGCGCTTCTGCATCTTTTATGTGAACCGACACGGGGTGTCCAAAAACCATGTTGAACGGGGCGAGTCCGGTTCGACTCACGACTTTTGAATCACTGGTTTCAGGTATTGTGATTGATAGGATCGTAATGTTATGAATCAGAATGATGAGATTTTTATTTATTTTTCTTAATTTATTTTAGTCCTCTTATGACCATGGCCTCTTGACTATCCATCTCTAAGTATCGCTTTCTTACATGATGCTCATCATTATTATACATAGACTTCAGCAGGGATTTAAAAAACGGCAACCCGATACGAAATTAGGTGATCTGGATCGGGAATCATCCAGGACGCACTAGGTTAGCCCAAAAAATAGAAATCTAGCAGTTCATACCAGTAAAATCGGAGAATCGCTAATTCTGATGGAAACAATTGTTCAAGTCGTCCGAAAAAAAAGGATGAACAATGCATAGCCAAAAAAAAGTCACGGGATTGCTGTAGATTGCAGCTTTTTCTTCAATTATTGATCAATTTTAGCCTTTCCATTGCATTATTGTTCGACATTATTCTTTTTTTCATTATAAAACAACGAATTCAGACTATTGAATCACAAAATGTTTTCGTTTTTTACAAAAACACGCTAAATCCGTCATTCTTTCAATTTTGTGACAAATATTGATTGTTTTTTGTTTAAATCCGAGGGGTTTTGAAGGAAGTTGTTTTCTACAACTGATAGTAGTAAATGTTTTTGTGATTCAGCCAATATTGGAGGTCGATTTTTGAAGAAATCAGAGGTTTTGTGAAGAATGTGTTGACGGAAAAAGTTCCGTCAATCTTGTGATCTGAATCAATATGGGCTGAATGTTTTCTTGAAAACAGAGGGGTGTTTCTGAAAATCCTGATATTCATATGCTATTGTATCCTTTTTGCTTGATTTGGTCGATTTTTCAAGATATCAGAGGGATTTTGTGAAGAACAGTTGACAGAAAATGAAATTCCACCAATCTTGAGATCTAAGTCGATATGGGCCGACATTTTTCTTGAAAACAGAGGGTTTTATTGGAAATCCTGATCTTCATATGCTATTGTAGCTTTTTTGCTTGATTTGGTCGATTTTTCAAGAAATCAAAGGGATTTTGTGAAGAACAGATGACGGAAAAATAAATTCCGACAATCTTGAGATCTGAATCGATATGGGCCGATGTTTTTCTTGAAAACATAGGGGTTTTGCTCGTAATCATGATCTTCATAAGCTATTGTAGGTTTTTTGTGAGATTAAACAATACTAGTTGCTCGAATTTATAGAAATCGAAGGTTGCTCGAATTTTAGGTATGCATATGTAGTTTTTAATTTTATTATCAATTTTATTAATGCATTAAAATGTATGTTCTTGAATCTAGATATACAATTAAATTTTGATTGATACATAATTAAGTATGTCATGAATGTATAATATCATGCAATAAAAACTTGTATTTTTTAATTTTATCGTCAAGAAGAAGATATGTGGCGAGTCTACATGTAGTGGCATGATATTCTACATTCATGACATACTTAATTATGTATTATGTATAATATCATGCAATAAATACTTGAACTACCCTACACATTATCACTACACATGGTGATTATTTTTCATTTTGAATTGTCAAGTTCATTTTTAACCATTTACATCTTCAAACAGTTGAACCATGACAAATTCTAGGGAAGACCATGTATAGCAACATGGGGTCAGACTATATCCCAACAAAAAAGATAAAATTATTTGTAATTATTGTCAAAAAGTGATTAGTAGTGGGGAATATAGATTCAAGCAATACTTGGCAGGGTTTAAGGGAGATGTTTCTGCGTGCAATAGTGTCCCTAACAATGTAAGCAAGCAGATGACGGTCATTCTTAAAACTACTAAGGGTAAAAAATTCGCAAAGCAAATGATGAATGAGGAGATAGCTGACTTATATACGTCATCGAGTGGGATGGATCCAGAAGAGCAATATAATCATGACTTGGAGATGGCCATAAGAATGAGCTTGCATGAAACGTACCAGAGGGAAAGCGAGTTTGGAATGCCTGGTAGTTATGGCATGGGCATGCATGTCGGGCCCAGCTAGAGCATGCATGGCGGGTCCAGCTCGAACATGCATGGTGGGCCCAGCTTGAATATGTATGGAGGGGTTAGTGGCAATATGTATCCAAAGGTACCAGACATTGAGGAAATTGTTTTTGGCTTATCTAGGAGCACTAGTATTGCAAGTCATGGTCGCATAGACCCGTTTATCTCAAAGCCTAATGGTTAGATGCCTCGATCTCGCCCTCCGGGTAGGAATGACTTGGTGATGTGGCTTTGGGTTCGAGATGGACCCGAGACCTGAGATCGCTCTCTCAACAACCGCGTAAGGATGACGTGGGCAGGAATACCAACTGGTGAGAGAGGAATTTGGGTCATGAAGCAGGACTTACCTCACGTGGGTCTGTGACACGCTAAGGCTAGCTCGCAATGGGTGCCCTCTTAGATCACGTGGAATGTCCCCTGGCCTGTGGCCGGTTTGGAATCGTCTCTCTTGACATGTTTCTTCATACCTGCAAACATACACACACATTAGAGTACAGACAAGTGGGTCTGAAGACCCCACCTTGTTATAGGGTGAGCGCACATGCATATGTGTACTCAAAGGGAAATGGAAGAATTAACATAATGGAGTTTGTGTCAATTCGACAGCCTTACGGCATCTCCTTGATGAGGGACTCTTAGTACATATTTTACAGTAAAAGGAAAGGGAAAAGGGGTTAGATGGAGAAGAGACATTAGAGAGAAAAGAATTTAAAGAAGAGGGAAAGAAAGAGAAGATGATAGAGAGAGAAAACAAGACGAAGGCTAGTTTGGTTCTCACCCAGCTCTTCAGAGAAAGAGGAAAAAGGGAGACGAAAGTTGGTCTGATTTTCACCTAAATCCTTTAGAGAAAGAGGAAAAAGAGAAACGAAGGCTGGTTTGTTTTTCTCCCAGATCCTTCAGAGATAAAATGTACTTTTGGAAGGAAAGAGATAAAAGAGGAATGCAAGCTGGATTGTTTTTCACATCGATCCTTCAGAGAAAATATTCGTTTTAGAAAGAGGAAGAAGAAAAGGGATGAGAGAAGACAAGAGAAGAAAAGAGAGAAGAGAAATGAAAGAGAGTGAAGAAGTTTGACCCGACGGCTAGACTGGCATAGTGGCAAGACTGGTGCGACACCTGGTCTGATGCGGCAGCTAGACATGCATGGTGACTAGACTGGCACGACGGTTAAATTGCTTGACGACAAGACTGGCACGGTGACTGGTCTGGTGCAGCGGCTGGTCTTACGCGGCAGTTAGACGGGCGTAGTGATTAGACTGACACAATGGCTAAACTACTCGACGACAAGACCGGCACCTGGTCTGGCACAGCGGCTAGTCTGACGCAGCAGCTAGATGGGCACGGTGACTAGATCAGCATGATGGCTAAACTGCTCGACGACAAGATTGGCACGACAACACAAGGCTCAGTCTGCCCTCTGGTCAAGCAAGCAAATGAGAGAGAGAAGAAGAAAGGAGAAAGATGTCATGCTCAAGAGTATGCACTACCGTGCAAGACAAAGGAAAGAGAGAGAAAGAAGTGTCATGCCCGGCGGTGTGTGCTGCGGTGCAGGACATGAAGGGGAAGAGAAGAGAGGTAAGAGAGAGAGAAGAAGGGTAATGCTCGGCAGTGTTCACTGTTGTACGAGACAGGGACAACAGAGAAGAGAGAAGGTCGCGCTCGATAGTGTTCAATGTCGTGCGAGACAGAGAGAAGAGAGAAGAGAGAAGAGAGAAGGTCGTGCTCGACAATATTCACTGCCATACGAGACAAAGAGGAGAAAAGAGAGAGACAGTCGCGCTCGACCGCGTGCACTGCCGTGTGAAACAAAGAGAAAAAAGAGAGAGAAGGTCGCGCTCGATAGCATGCATTGCCGTGCGAGACAGAGAGAAGAGAAAAGAGAGAGAAGGTCGTGCTCGTCAGCATGCACTGCTGTGCAAGACAGAGATAAGAGAGAAAGGAGAGAAGATCACACTTAGCAGCATGCACTGCCATGCGAGATAGAGAAGAGAGAAGAGAGAGAAGGTTGTGCTAGACTGCGTGTACTGTCATGCAAGACAGAGAAGAGAGAAGAGAGAGGAGAGAAGAGAGAAGAGAGAAGAGAGAAGAGAGAAGAGAGAAGAGAGAGGAGAGAAGAGAGAAGAGAGAAGAGAGAGAAGGTCGTGCTCGACTGCGTGCACTGCCATGCGAGACAAACAAAAAGAGAAGAGAGAAAAACGTCATGCTTGGCAGTGTGCTACCGTACTTGACAGATCAGGGGAGGCATGAGAAAAGAAAGAAGCAGAGAGAGAGAAGGAAAGAAGAAAGAGAGAGAAGGAAAGAAGAAGAGAGAGAAAAGAAAGAAAAAGAGAGAGAAAGAAAAGAGAGAAAGAAGAGGGAGAAAGAAGAGAGAGAAGAGAGAGAAGGAAGAGAGAGAAAGACGAGAGGAGAGAGAAAGGAGAGAGGAGAGGGAAATTTACCTTTGAGGCCTAAGGGTACTCGTCCAAATTTTCTCTCTCCTCTCTCTCTCTCTCTCTTTCTCTCCAAACTGTGACCCAAGACTCAAGCAAAAAAGCCAAAATTTTATTGATTGAAGACAGATCCTTTACATGAAGAGAGTATGTGCTTTTATAGATTTTAGGCCCAAATATGAGTGGATGATCAAATTCCGACCTAATTGATGGCATTAACAATTAAATGAATTAAAGAAAATTAAGAAATAGGAGCAAAATGACGATTTTTCCCCTTAACCACAAATCTTAAAATTCCAAACAAGTCCCTATCATGGCCATGCAACCTTTGCAATCTTTTGGGATCCGTTAGGGGTTCTTCCGATCTTCATCCAGCTAAAATATTATTCTTTTCTTGATAGGTTTGGGAAGACGGTCATTTTGATACCCATTTCGAGCCATGGATCAAACTTTTAGCCCACGATCATGCCGTAGCAAAAACATGGGAAAATGCGTGACTTTAGATTTAAGATTCAACCCGTTTCTCAGTGTTCTTTGCTGATTTATTTATTGTTGTGTGATGAGCAAGTGGCCACGATCATTCTGCAAAAAGAACGGCTCGATTTGATGCCTGGACGACCGTTTTCCAAATTCGAAAACTTTGGCCAGAATCTGGATTCCGATGGCCAGAATTTGGATTCCGATGGCCAGAATCTAGATTCCGATGGCCAGAATTTGCGACTGTTCATCCCTGATTTCTCAAGAATCCGACCGTCCATCAGGCGCAAGGTTTGACTCGAAGGGAGCTCTTGACCTTATGGTCATAACAGGCCTGATCTTGCATCGATCCGATGTGCGAGCATTGTGATGTGGTCATTTGATCGAGGGGACATGTTGCTAGAAATTTTTTGGTACTTTTGAAACTTTTCGATGAACTTCTCTCTTCGATTTATCTTGGCTAGGGCCGTGTCATTGTATGTGTTGTATATCAAATCGACCGGGTAGACGAGACGAACATGCTCGCAAAATTTTAGTCTCGATCCGACCTGGGACGAAGAATATATGGTCATGAAAAGTTTGCCCCAAAATTGAGAACCACAGTTTCCATTAATGGAAACTAGTTCACCGAGGGTGCACCGTAATAATGTACGACCTACCCATTTTGGGTAATTTGGTCATAACTTGCTCCAAAAGCATCTGAATGCATCGAAAATTGGTACTCAGGGGTTTTCGAACATTCTAAATCCAATGGCAGTGGTTTGGAGACTATTTGATGCTCCGATAATGGTACTTCAGTTCAGAGCCCATTTCAGCATGATAGAGGCAAGATTTCCCCAAATTGTTTTATCGTCCGCACTGCCTTAAACTCATTGGATTGTGACGAAAATTTGCCCCAAAATTGAGAACCACAGTTTCCATTAATGGAAACTGACTCATCGAGGGTGTACCGTAATAGTGTATCAGAGCATGTGTTGCATAAGAGAGCATTCCTTAAGGCTATCGGTGAGGAAGATTATGAAAAAGGTGATGAGCAGCATGAAAGAGGAAGCAACCCGCCAACATATCCACAATTTGTTGGAGATGTCAGTAGTGTTGAACCTAATGAGGAAGAGTGAGAAGGGCGTATAAGGGAAAATGAAAGAGATGATGATTTTGAAGCCTGCTTATCTCATACCAAATTATTCATATACCGAGTCCCAACAGCAAGAGGGTAGGGACGAATACTACAGTGTAGGTGAGCATAAAGGATGGACAAGCTTCGGGGATTTTGGATTTGGAGCACAACAAAATAATAACACTCAGGGATTTGATATAGTCAGATGCCCACTAATTTGGATAATTCGTTTCTAAACCGAGTTAATGAATTGTCATGCAAATTCAATTAATGGCACTAGTGTGCCCAAGATGAAGAACGACATTGTCTATCATTTCATTATTAGGTCGTATTTTATGAATTGTATGTCTTATTGTAGTCCATGTATGATGATATACTTCATTCATAATTCTATGCTTCTCCTTTTGTGTGATGCAAATTTAATAGTTAACAGTAGTTCATACAAGGAAAGAATATCTCAACATTCGCATATTGATACAAAAAAATGAAAGTTCTTAATGAAGTACTTTCATTTCTGATTAAATTCCTAAAAAATAATATATATAATGTATTTTAATATATTTTTTTGGATTTTTTTAAGGCTGAATTCGACCAATTCTTGATCTGAATTATTGATTCACTGATCCAGATGGGTTTTTGAGGTACCCAATCTAAGGTACCGATCTGTTTTTTAAACCACTGGAATTTGGATAATATTTTGTGGACTTAAAGCAAGTAATGCAATTCCACTGAATAACTACACTGACATGGGTGCATTTATGTGACATTTTGAAATTGGTTTCAAGTATTGACAAAGAAAATTCAAAATTTGGTCGCAAGTCCAACTTTGTTTGGTTTCGAAGTGAAGCCATGCTTAAGTTGATTCGAGGGAAGTCTCTAGGGTAAAATTCTAGAGTTTAACATGTATTTGTCAAAAATAATTGAAAAGTACTAAAAAAATAGATTTTAAAAATGTTAAAAAAGTTATATTCTCCAAAAATGATATAAAAATATTAGAAAAGTAGAAAAAAGAAATCTACTTTATGAAAAATCTACTTGTGATTGGGGTATTTTAGAAAAAATACATAATATATGGCAAAATTTATATCCAATTTTCAAAAAACACTAAAAAATTTCACAACAAAAAAAATTCAAAACCAGTTTGCGCCAGTTCAGTACTGATTGAACTAGCCAATCACTGATAGAAACGGTACGGATTGCTATGGACCGGCCGTTTCTAAAGGGGACACGTCCGGATCTTTATATATTACGAGATTTGAAACGGTTAGGACGATACCCAATCTGAATCGCCAAATTTTGAAACATTGATATTTTAAATGGATTGATGTCTTGAAAACATTTAAAAAACAATTACGTTGTTAAACTTGGAAAGCTTCCCTCATTTGGATTTTAAAGAGGTATTTACTTCACAGGATTGATTGTTCTTTATTTGTTAATTTTTATACAATAAATCAATAAATCAAAATCATTTAGGAAACGTAATATTTTGAAAATCCATGACTTGTGGATTCCCTCTCTCTCTCTAACAAAGAAATCTATATTGTTGTGCGCAGAAGCTCTAAATCCGATGGATTGATTTTTGGAAAATAAATTACGATAAATAAAATATGAAACATATATAGAAGAACAAAAAGATTTATGTAGTTCACCCTATAAAGGCTACATCCACAGGCAGGATAAACATAAATCCACTATACCAATGAAATTACATCAAAGATTTTTGAACATAGAATTACCTCCGACAAAACCCAGTAGAGCAAACCTTTTAAACCACTCTCCCTTCATTCTCTTTACTTCTTTACTTTGGCAATCATTATCGACAACACTAGATAGTGACACGAGAGTAATAAGAAACTGACTTTTTATTTAACTAAAAGGAGAAACAACCCAAAATCTTTATGAAAATCGCTTCTCAACAAGAAACAAGGCTCTTAATTTTCAGGAACAAGCCTCTCAATATGTAGGAGTCGATATGAGCCACAATCACAATGTTTCTCTTGATATGAAACTTTCTCAATCTCCAAGAACAAGCCTCTCAATCTCCAGGAGGCACAATCACAATGTTTCTCTTGATAGGAATATCTCTTCTCTCTAAAAGGAACCTTGCATCTCATGCATAAGAGGCTCTGGTCCCCACTCTTTTAGAGGAACTACCAATCTCATAGGGTGACCCAAATAGGACACACATTCTCTCTCTAGCCCATTATATAGAAAAAAGAGAAAAAAAAAAAAAGCTCGTGTGATGGCCCCTTTTATTTCTTCTTTTATAGGAAACTAATCTTTATCTCTTTAAATATGGGCCCTCAACTTCATTCTCATCCAAAATAAAACCTATCAATAGCAATCTCAATCATAATCCTACAGAATATAAGATTTTCTAATGTGGGTGATTTTAAATAACAACAAATCCAATACATATCGACCTTCATTTCTCTCTCGCAGCCCATCTCCCTCTCTTTCTTCAATCTTCCTTTTCAACCGAATCGCCCTATATCTCTCTTTTTCTTCTCTCTCTGTGATCTTCACTTTAACCAGATCCGCCTCCATCTCTCTCATCTCCCTCTCTGTCTTCAATATGTCCTCTTACCAAATCCACCTTCCTTTAAATCAAATTTCATTGCATTCTAAATTTCTCGTATATTTAGGAAATGTAAATGTTAATTTGCTGTATGTGCTTGCACTCATTTTCTATTTTCTCTCCCTCCAAAATTATTATTATTATTTTTTGGCTCTGATTAAGTTTTATTGAAAATATCTTATGCACAATATCAAAGGGTTCCATTGCATTTTAAGCACTATAAAATTTGCTTCTTATTCGTCCTTACCTGAGTCCTTCTCCTTGATCATTGATTTGATATATAAGCTACTGATCATGCGATATGTGTGCAGTTTGTTTTCATAATTTTGTAAGTTCTCCCCATTTGGTAAGATAAAACTTATATATGGATCTTCGTCTGATCCTTGTTAAACTTCTAAGATGGATCTTGGCATGAGAATGGCCTGCGACTTTGGCGCCCTATGGTGACGTATTGACTCTGTTCTCACCAAAAGATAGGGGCCCAAATCCCCACTGATATACCACTTTTAATTACCCAATAAAAATAAGATGGACCTTGATACAATGATAAGCGAGAAATTCTCAAAAAAAGGAGAGTGCAACAACTATTAATTGAGCATCAGAACTCTAGAACGCAAAAGTTCCATTAATAGATGTTCCACTTTTAATTACTCAAGAAAAATAAGATGGATCTTGATACAGCGAGAATTGAAGAAAGCAAGAAAATCTCAAAAGAAGGAGAGTGCAACAACTATTAATTGAGCATCAGAATTCTAGAACGCAAAAGTTCCATTAGAATATCAATAAAATTTAGCATCTCCTTCTCACAATGTTTGAGAATGGATACATAATAGTCTATTTATAGTCATATGTAATCCTCAGGTTAACTTGAGATCAAGTAAACAATTTAAGGCTCAAAATGTCCCTCCACAGTATTAAAAATTTCATAAATACTTATATAAGTAGTAACCCATACACAATACTAAAGAATAGTAACTTGTGGATAGTAAAATAGAAAAATAAAATAAGGATGCACTTTATGAAAACAAAATAAAGCTTTACCTCGAATCCTTGTTCAAAAAGTACTTTAGGCATAAGAAATCTCCATGATGACTCCAAAATCAATTTCCAACAATTACTATAAAAGTTGAAACTTAGAATATGGTACAGATCTTGCAACACTTAGTTTTAGGGTGAAATAGAAGGCCGAGATAAGTTGTTACAATATATATTATTTTATGGCTTGAAATCCTAATTGTTTTTTACAAACATAATGGTCAAGGCCGAGATGATTGATTTGAAGGTTCTCCGAGGCAAGAATTGCAATATTCAGTGAATTTTGAGGTGACGCTTTACTTATTTTTATAGGGTTGCTTCCTATCAAAACATTTTCCATAAAATAAAGATTACTAATGAATAATAACTTTTGGAAAGGGATGGCATCTAAGTAGGATCACATTCAAACTTTTTCTTGGCCAAAATATTTGTATCATCTACTGAAAGCCTAATATTTAGCTTTTATTCAAATTAGATTGTGGTTAATTTAAGGGGAAATATCATCTTAATCCATGTGCTAATGACATAGTAAAAGCCCAATGGCTCAGATTGGTATGACTGCCATGATCTCATTTCATAATATAATTGTAATATTTTTTATACAAATTCAAATTACATAAATTTTGAGGCATTCATTCTTCTCATCAAGGCGCAACTAATAAAAGTGCTAAAAATATAATTCACATAAAATAAATTGACCAAAATACCCTTGAAACTTTTAAAAGTATTTTGATAAATTTATTTTGATATTTTTATTAGATTATCCTAATTTTTAAAGAGTAAAATTTAAAATTTCAAGTGATTTAAATTTGTAGAAAAAAATTAAAATTAAAATACAAAAATAAAATTACGATCATTGAATTGGTCTATATTCAATTTGAGCTATTGGATTTACACTATAACTATCAGCTAGTGAGTTAATATCATATTCTCCCTTATTTAAATCTTAAAAATAATACTCCTTGCGAAGCTTATGATAGAAAAATATCATAGCCAACAGTCTTGTATAAAATTATAAACTTATTAAAATATTCACAACTCTGTGAAAACAACCCACTGGTCACCTTCACTTTTGGAGCCAAGGATTGGGTAGAAGGCAACCTATTGCTTTTAGAAAGGGGAGTGAGTGTCGTGTTTCTTTGGGCTTGACAATCATCTAACAAAAGTATGTGATTCAAGAAATCATGAATACACGTGTCACTATGACAGTGGCTCCGATCCTATCTTTTTTTTTATTACACTTTTTTTTTTTTTTTTGGAGTTCAGCATGGAAGAGGTCCCCCTCCTCCCATTTCCAAGGATTTTTTTTTTTTTTTTTTTTTATTGTTCATATCGAAGCTTTGGTATCAATTAGTCTTTTTATTTTTTGGTAATAATTTACCAAACCGGCTCTAAATAGTAGGAATAATGCTCGGATGATGATGATGGTATACACCACTAAGACGCATTTGATTCATGTAAAATATTTATTTGTTAGAGATATTTTTGTTGATAGCACCACTTTCTCATGAGAGCCACTTTCTCATGTTTGTTTCATGGGAAAGTGCGGCTTAGGAAAGCAAAAACTCAGGCATGGCTATACAAATCAGCTAAAACTTCATAGGAAAGCACTTCATGTCTTGTAAGGTGATTTACATGAAGCTGATTTCTCATAAATCTATCTTTCAGATATAGATTTCCAGTGCACCAAACATGTGCTTTTATACTTACTTTAATGGGCTCCACCTATCCACCACCCTGCTTTACTTTAAACAAAGCCTAGCAGTTACTTTTTTAAAAACATTACTGCATCACGATAGCACCAAACCAAACTCTGATACTACTTGTTGTGTACATAAACTTCAAATTTTAATGAATTGATTTTTGATAAATAAAGAACGAGAAAAACACTCCCGGCAAAACCCAAACAACAAGGAAGAAAATTTAATGAATTGATTTTTGATAAATAACGAACGAGAAAACACTCCCGGCAAAACACAAACAACAAAGAAGAAAAATAAAGTAGGAAATAAATAATACAAAAAGAGCACCAAGATTTTATATGGGTCCTCACAAATGTGGCTACATCAGGCACAATCAATGACTTTATACTAATCAATAAAAAAACATTACTAAATGGCTTTTTACTTGAGAGAACCAGAGACAAACTCAATCTTTTACAAAAACGTCTCTCTATCCACAATTTTCTCTCTACACCCAAGTTTTCCCTCTTTTTTTTTTTTTTTTAATTATTTTTCTTTCTCTACAAAGCATCCTAACATAGAGAAAAATAACCCAAAACATCTGCATGAGACTCCCGCTTTCCCGACGTTTTTTTTTTTTGGGTAATTCAACGGGGAAGACACATTTCATGTTTTTTCAAAAAGTGGTATGTCAGTGGGGATTTGGGCCCCCTACCCTTCGGTGAGAATGGAGTCAGAGATCTCCCCATAGGATGCTCGGCAATACTATTGCCAAGGCCCTCGACAATTCTCACTAAAAGAGAGTAAGTTAGTGGGGATTTGGGCCCCTACCTTTTGGTGAGAATGAAGTCAAAAGCTTCATCATAGAGCTCGTTGGTACTACCACCAAGGCCCCATCCCATTCTAGTATTTTCTAACCTTTTAGGTTTCCTAACATTGCTCCTTCTATTTGGGTCCACATGACCATCTTAATCTAAATTGGAGCTCAGTAGTAATCCTAAATTAATAGAAAGCACCCACATCAACTACGCGATCACGTAAAAGGAAAAAGTTAATCTCTTAATTAAAGCAATTCAAGGCAACCTAACATGAGCACGGTTGTATGAATGGGGCTGAGGTTATGGTAGTAGCACCCCGATACCCTAGTCACCACGTTGTGGTTTTTATTCCCACTGATGCCACATCACTAATACCTTTAAAATGTTAATTACTAAACTATTTGAAAAAACGGGTACGGGCTTATCGTCTCCACTGAATTAACCAAAAAAAAGTTGAGCATAGTTATCCTCCATAGTAGTTGACCTAAGTTAGGAAGGCGGTTTTGCAGTAGAAATTTCATTAGTGTGGGTGGCATTCATTCCAATTTAAAGAGATCCAATATTAAAGGGCACCATCATAAAGATGAATGCCAATGCAAAACCAAATGACTCACTGTATCCTCAACTTCAAATTTACACTAGGCGTATGTTTGGGACAGTTGCAGTTCTGTATCTAAGATGGATAAGGGTCAGAACTTTGTGACATACCATAAACCACATGAAGGCCAAAGTTTTATGTGGGGTTAGCATAGTCTAGACTTTGCAGGAAATCGAGCCAGCATCGTCGTTGCTGTTTAGGTTCATATATATATTGAGCCCAACTGAAAATTGCCGTACCTGTTTGGGTCGCAAACCACGACTTACTCAATCCCCCTGGCAAAAGAAGTTCAGATGTTGTTAATGTACCTATTTGAAGGTTAATATCTCATTATCCCTTATCCTGTGATGTTTGAAATCTGTAGTCTAAATCGATAGCATGCCTTGACCATCCATTGCTTCTCTAACTGTGATGTTTCACACAATGCCAAATCAAACAACTCATGATGGTCCTACATAAGAGGTTGAAGCGGGAACCATTTATCATGGGAGCCCAATTGAGTTCGCATATCCAACTTGCATTCTTATGTTGCTCATGAAGTTTCGATGGAAGTTAGCAATTAGGGGTGGCAATGGGCCAGGTGGCTCGGCCAGCACGGCCCTAAAAAACTAGGGAATGGGCCTCAAAATGTGGCTTTAGGGCCAGGCAACCATGGCCTAAGGGTAGGGCTGGGACGAGCCTGGTTCAAGGCCGTCCCCCAAACCCGGTTCGGCCCGGCACGGCACCTTTTTTTTTTTTCTTTTTTAATTTACCTTGGCCCGACCCAACCATGATAGGGCCAGGGCCTGGCTTGGGCCATGACCTTTTCGGCCCAGTTAGGGCCAGGCTTGGGCCAATCCTATGTGGACTAGGGCCAGGCTAGGGCCCAGCCACCCCTATTAGCAATCCCTTTCCACTGACCACATGTGTAAAATTTGGTGGTCTGATCCTTGACAAATGAACCTAAGCCAATTATCCCATACGTCTACAAAGCATTTTCTTTCCCAAGATGTTGTCTTTCACTGCCACCCCACCTCAACTACTAAATTCATGGGCCTATATCCCCCTTGTTTCAATGATTTGGAGATTATTAATTTATGTTTATCCTGAGCTCAGGTCATAGGAATTTCTTCATGAGACCCTGTATCATGTTCCCATTGAGGTTGGAATGAAGATATACTTAGACTAGATAGGTATGAAAACTATGTTCAATTTAATGATTTTGCCTCTAAAAATTCATCTTAAAAAGTAGATTTCGGATTTGAAGTTTTACACATCGGTAATCTCAACCACAACAATCATGAATCTAAAAAATAAATGAAATCCTAATAAAATATTTTTGACTTTGTGTTTGGAATATTTATTGTAATTCTTTTAAATAAATTTATTTCTAAAGTTTAATCCTTTTTTTTAAGATTAATATATCTTGATAGTCAAGATTATCAACTCTGGCAATTTTACAACCAAATTCATCTTTAGGATGATTTTTGGAAAGGGGTGGCATTTGAGTGGTATCAAATTCAAACTTTCCTTGGAAAGGGTTGGCATTTGAGTAGTATCACGTTCAAATTTTTCCTTGGTCAAAATATTTGAATCTTTTACTAAAAGCCTAGCATTTAGCTTTTGTTCGAATTAGATTGTGGTCAATTTAAATATTGAGGATAAGACTCCTCACTTTTAGCTTATGATAGAAAAATATCATATGAACAACTGTGTTGTATAAAATTCTAAATTTACTAAAATATTCACAACTTGTGAAAATAACAGACATGTCTCCTTCACTTTTTGAGCAAAGGATTAGGCCGTTTGGAAAAAGAGGGGAATGACAAAAGGTAACCTATTCTTGTTAGAAAGGCCCGTCAATATGTGAAACAAGATATTATGCCCTACATAACACCCTTTTTTTTTTTTCTTTTTGTTGTTTTGGGGTTTTCAGCTGGTTATGGGTCCCCTCCTCCCATCATATCCAAGCTTTTTTATCAATCAGATTTTTTATTTTTGGTATAATTCATGGGGGCACATTTGGTTCATGGGAGGTTTTTATTTGCCCAATATATTTTCGCAAAGGGTGGCAAACAGGCCGGACCAGCCTTGGCCCTACCCCGGTCCTGGTCCTGTTAGGGCCGGGATGGGCTGGGCTAAAAGAAAAAAAAGGGCCGGGACAGGCTGGGCTGCACGGTTCATTGCCAGCCCCAATTTTCATTGATCAAGCCACTTTCTCATGTTTGTTTTATGGGAAGTGCGGTTAGGACAGCAAAAACTCACGTGTCGGCTATACAAATCAGCAAAAGTTCATAGGACAGCAGTTTCATGTCTTGAACCAACCATGTAATTTACATAAAGCTTATTTCTCAGAAGTATCTCACTGGGAGACAGATTTCCATTGAACCAAACATGAGCATTTATGCTTGCTTTGATGGGCTCCATCTATCCACCACCTCACTCACCTTATACAATAAAGAAACTTTCATTTCCCACATATATGGAATGAGAAAAAAATGGTTCGAGCTGGAATAATGGAGATTCAGTGTTTTGGAATCTCATAATCGCCCAATAATTGTACTTTTCTAAGTCTTTTATTATATCCACACACCGCTATAACTTGAAAATCGCCAGACCTGATTACTGTAAACAAAACCCAACATTTCTAATTGCTTAGAAAGGCCACAGAAGAAATATTTCCCTTTTCTTTTTAAGGCAATCATGCCTAACACATTTAACAAAACTTTGAAAGGATGTAACGCGTATATTGCATGTGTAGTATATAGGAAAGTGCAGAAAATTTAAATTGTATATGAAATTATGAATTGTACTCATTTGTCACTATATATGCAACAATGAAACAACCATCAATAGTGTGGGGCATAATTATTTTCAAAGTTCATTTCTCAGCCACCAACACTTTTTTGCGACAATATTAGGGCTCTCTACATGATAGTTAGTCCTGTTTTTCATGCTCGATAAAGCATATTTAGTTAGACGGCCATTTTGTGTGTAAAATAATTGCTCTTGGATCACTTGTCACTCAGTTAATTTCCTCTTTCAATTGAATAGCTGATATCTTCACTAAATCATTTTCATGAGATGTCTTTCAAGATTTTTACTTCAAACACGGACTTCAAATGCCTCCCCAGCCAACTTTGGATGGAATAATAGAAAAAAATCCATCATTTTTGGAAAGGGGACAGTAGAAACATTGCCCTTTCCGGCAATTATGTACAACACATGCAAGGAAACTCTGAAAAAATATAACAAGATAGGAAAGTACTGGCAATGTAAATTGTATATGAATTATACTCCTTTGCCATGATATATGCAACAATGAAACAACCTCCAATAGTGTGGGACACAATTATTGTCAAAGTTCGTTTCTCTCTCTAAAATTCTTTAATGATGACTCAGAATCAACCGCTTGTGATCTAAGTTCTAATTTCCCATTTTTAAACCCTGGAATATGCCATCCAAAATATCCTTTGCCACCTTCGTCCAACTTTGCTGTCATCTTTCTTGGGGAGAAACCACTATCAGCTAAAGGAGGAAAGTGACCTAGCACTAGCAATTTAGTAAAAGATGAACCTGCTAGCAAGAGCGCCTCAAATACTATTATTGCAAAATAAATCTTGAAAGCCATTTGTTTTATCATTGCATCAATTAATTTCATTTATCAGATCAGTTAATTTCATTCATCAGATCTATCCAAGTTTGTGGATCTTTAAGTTATAAAAATGATTCAAGCTTTATGGTGATGAGACATCCAAAAGAAAAAGAGAAAAAGAGAACCTTGTGATGAGACCCTTGCCTCATATAGTGGCAGGGATAATCTATGTTAAGGAGGGGGCCTCACCACTATTACATGGTGGTCAGGCTCACCAAAAGATAATCACTATTAAATAGTTTTGTTAGTGCGATCCTAATTGATTCCAAAAGCTTAGGATTGCTTGATAAAATATCCCAACAAGAACACATATAAATAAATTGAGTCTCTTCGCTTTAATATTTAATAATAAGTTCATCTTTGTTGTTTCCCTTCATAAGATTCATATCTCTCCACAATTTTTTGTGAATTCTTGTATGAAAATATGAGACACAAGAGAGATGCATAGTTTTGTTTTTTGTTTTTACCCTAGTTTCAAAAAGGTTCCTCAAAGCATATGTCAAGATGGATTATAAATTGATGGAGGGGCAGTGTCTAACTTCTATCGAGCTAAAGTAGTTTTTAGGAAATCTAATTAATTGCAAGATATTACTATTTTCTATATTGGTATAGTAAAGCACCAATTCATTATATTTCATTGGGTGATTTACTCAACGATGTAGTTTTTATATGGCCTAGGCCTTAATGGAAAAAAAAGTTAACCCTTATCCGAAAATATTGTCTGGAAAACAGTTCAAGCATGGAAAATACATATGACAGCTTTAAAATCACCACTGATCATGAAGTTGCTCAAAAAATGGTTTAGGTCTTTTGGATCTTTGAACACTTGAAAATGGATGGTCTAGAAAATGTGGTATAATATACGCTATTTTTAGAGCTTGAAATCTTTTTATTTTTTCACAACCATAATGATCAAAATTGAAATGATCGATTAGAAGGTTTCCCTATGTCAGAACTATAATTTCAGGTGATTTTTGAGGTGAGGCTTTACTCTTTTCCGTAAAGCCTTGATCTTATTTTAACGTTTTCCTTTACACCCAACTAGATATTGGAATTCATAACTATCAATACCTCGTATAAGGTATCTAGAGCGAGATTTATGTTTGGAAATAGCAATGTCTTGCAAAAACTTAAGACCTGTGAATATCTCACAACGGGACTTGGTGAGATATTAGTATTTAAAAAGTACCATATCTTATAAGGTAATTTACTCAAATGGAATATTGGTACTTGAAAATACCAAAATTTCACATGGTGTTTAGATCAAGATGTTTGTTGTTGAAGATACATGTATCTGAAATAGGTAAACTACTGAGGTTTTGACTAATGAGAACAATTGGAAATTGCCCATCTGGAAATATGCTTCAAGGGTACACTTGATAATGTCGAGAAATAAATGGTAAAATGTTAACTTGTGCATTTCTACATGACATACAAAAGATACATAAGGTATAAGATATAAGGTGACATGTTTACTTCTTGAAATAATTAAACAATGAGGTTTTCATACGAATTTTGAAACCATGGAAAAAAAGGTAGCATCAATGCCAAAACTGCATCTCCAAATAAAATAGATGGTGTGAATTAATACAACGTTACTTCTACATGTAAGGTTGCAGCCCTATATAGTATTTTGCTGTGTTTCTCTTGGGCTTAGTCACAACACTCACAAACGTGTTTAAGGGGCCCGTCAGGGTAAAAAATCTATTATATGCTTTAACGGGTATTACATGCTTTAACAGATAATCTTTGGGAAATCTTTCGTGCGTCTCTACCCTATCCCCTGCTTAAAAAATGCCAACCCCCCATTTTGCCTCTCTCAAACGCTCAGAACTTAACCCCCCATTTTGCCTCTCTCAAACGCTCAGAACTTACCAAAGCAACCATTCTCTCTTCACGGTAGCCCTACTCTCTCTCTTCTTGAGCCATAATAACTAATTTACATAGATTCTCCCTCCCTCTCTAAGCCCGGCCCCTCTCTCTTGACCCGTAATAATTGGTTTGCATAAAGTGCTCCCTCTCTATCTAACCTCGTCTCCTTTCTCTTGATCCCTAATAACTGGTTCCCTTCTTCTTTAATCAATTATTTTGGTGTGGATAAGTCCAACATCTTTAGTCTCCTCCAATGACTCAAAATTTTCTACTACAATTACCAAACTTTCTAGTTTACTTATCAATTTGGTATATAGATTTTGTGTTGTGCCATATAGATTTTGAATTTGGTATCATAAATTTATTGCTTATTTGAAGTTGTATAAAGACATTTGAAAGACTTATATAAAAAATAAATAAAAATAAGGCTTATCACAATAAAAATATGTTATTCCAGTCATATTATTCCAATGACTTATCATGTTGAAATCAAAGTCTAATCATGTTAGAAGACATGTGATTCCATGTAAGTGCCAAAGGTATGCAAAATAAGTAGGAAATGGTGTGATGATGACTTTAAAATGGTACAAGTTATTATTAAAAAAATATTTTTGGTATGGTGATGATATTCTTTTTGAAATGGTGTAATGATGACTTTAATTTCGCATTTCTGTGGAATTTTGTGACAAAAAAGAAAGAAATTATAGTTTATATGCAAGTGTAGGTAAAATGTTGGTAATGCATTTCCCAAATTTTTTCCAGACATAGGCAAACAGTAGCAATGTATTTCCCATGTTGTATCTAAATACTACCCAAACAGTAACAATCCATTTGCAGGTAATGTATTTCCAAGTATCCAAACGGCCCCTAAGGGAATAACAGAAGCCATGTGAAGCTCAATCTTCCCAAGCTTGAGTTTGGTAGTTCAAGCTCAAGCTCGCCCTCCACCTTTGTACTTGAATCCTGAACGTGGCTTAGATTGGATCGACACTTTGACACTCTGCGGATCCATGGATTAGAAATCTGAGAAAATACCCGCTTTTACCATTGGAAAAGTGTAGCCTGCGTCAGGGGATGCACTTCTACATGTGCTTCCCCTGACACTACTAGCATCAATCTTTTTTTTTATTATGGATGTGGTTTCTATAAGGTTGCAATCTTAAATAATTCATTTAAGCTGCCCCTCCAAATTTTATCATACCATATAATTTTGGTGTAAAACATTCTTAGGATTATCTTAAAAACCTATTTTCATCTCTAATTATAAAATTTTAGACTCCAAAAATGGTTGAAATTGAGTAGATTTATAAGCATATGAAAATCTTGAAAATGGATGGTCTAGATAATGTGTTGCAAGATGCACTATTTTTGGTACTCAAAATCTTTTTTTTTATATATTTATATATCTCGATGTCGAGATAATCAATTAGAAGGTTTTTCACCATTAAAACAATCGTTTCCCGATGGATTTTTGCAATGCATCTTTAATTTGCAACCTTATATAAATTATTATTATTATTATTGTTTTTGGATAATTCAAAGAGATCCCTAATCTAAAAATGAAACTCAATAGATCATGTTATGGCACCCATGGCCACCTATGTCTTAGTCCACCTACACTACTAGCATCCATGAATGTTAAAAAGGTGGTGGTCCCACCAAAACCTCTAAATCAATGGTCTAGCAAAATACATAAAAAAAATCATTAATTTTATTTTATTTTATTTATAATATTTATGTTTCTATGATATCAACCCATAAAATTTTTACTTCAAAATCCGTCTCTAGAATGGATTTAAGAAGGATGACTCGTATGCATATATGTGTCCGCCACTCATAGAAACCTTTTTCTTTACCATTTATGAGCATGAAAGCCATTGGCACGATTATAAATTAGAAGACACCTCAACGGGAATCTCAAAGCACACAAACAACGATTATAAATTAGAAGACACCTTAACGCGGATCTTAAAGCACACAAACAACGATTATAAATTAGAAGACACCTCAACGGTGATCTCAAGGGATACAAACAACGATTATAAATTAGAAGACACCTCAACATAAAAACAACAATTGTTAAAGGTCCTTTCTCTAGAGCTCCGTCCTTTTCGAGATGATTATTCTTAAAAGAATTTTTTTTTTTGAGTTTTCTAGTATTTAGATCTCACCCTCTATCCAAAACAGTTTCAATTTAATCTTGAACTATGACTTTTTTAAGTGCATATAAGGTGCAATTAGGAAAAAATTTTTACTAAGGTCAATCCATAGATTGAATGGTTTATATTACCAAAATTTGAGGTTCTAACATTACTAGGTGGGGTTTTATAAAAAAAAGTAAATAGACAGTATACTCCTATAGGAGTACAATATCAATTGGCAAAAAAAAGGACGGAGATATTGTTCTTTCATACCCTCTCTATCTCTCTATCGCTTTATTCTCTCTTTGTTGTTTCATACTCTCTATCACTTTATCTCTCTATGTTTCTCTCTCTACCTCTCTATCTCTCTTTATATTTCTCTCCCTATCTCTTTATGTTTCTCTCTCTAGCTCTCTCTATCTATCGTTATATTTCTCTCGCTATCTCTTTATGTTTCTCTCTATCTCTTTATCTCTCTTTATGTTTCTCTCTCTGTCTCTTTATCTCTCTTCTCTCTTTATGTCTCTCTCTTTGTGCCCACAGGACCACCGCCCATCTTTGGCTACGTCTAAAGAATTACAAATCACTAACTCTGTGTTGTCTCTCTCTATGCACCACACTTTACACCCGTATTTCTCACTCTAACCAGTTCTATATACATAAAAAGCGTGGTTGCATTTTGCCGGTTGTTGGTTGCCGGTAATTTTATAGTGCATCACTCAAGCTCATGGATCTGTCTTCCGTAATATTTGGATCTGTGTGATGCATGCAGAGCAAGATTTAGCCCTAGAAGGGCATCTTTAGGGGCTGTTTTAAGGTCTGTATGATTTTGGTTTCTAATTCTTTCTGGAAATTAGAAACACAGCATTGGTATGGTGTTTTCTTGCTTGTAGATTTCTCGAAGTGAAAAGTTTATATGATGCCCAGGCTTTAGAACAAGAGGCACCTCAAAATCTCGTATCTTCAGTGCCCAAAACGTTTCAAAACAATCACTTCAACCTTGATAGATGAAAAACTAGACTTCAAGCTCTAAAATTGTTCGATTTATAACACATGATCTTAACTAGTGTAGGAAAGCATCACTCGGCCCCTGAATCCGGCCTTGGGCTGGGCCAAGCCTGAGTAACTCGACACGAGCTGGGTAGGCCCTGGCCATGCCCAAAAGTGTTGGAAAAAAAAAAAAACAATACACAAAAATCCCAATTAAAGTAAAAGTAAACAACATACATCTAAATAAGGTTTAAAAAAATAGTGAATATGATAAAATTAATTTGTGACTCGAAGTATTTTTAAAATAATCTAAAAAGAGAAAAAAATATAAAAATAAGTATTCATGGCCAAAAACTTCCCAATTTTTCCAAAATGATGGAAAATATTCAAAAATATTATAAATAAATTTCTTATTTTTTTATTTTTATTAAAAAAAATTTAAATTTTCTTTTAAGATCCCAAACTTGACCACCAAACTCGGGATACTCAGGCTCACCACCCTGGCAAGCCCAAGTTACTCCGGCGAGTTTGGATTTGCTCGCCTGAGTTGTCGAACACTAATCTCAACTGTTATTTCAAGTGTTTAAAGCTCCAGCAAATCTACAGTACTTTTAGATCTTCAAATTTCTTAATCATAAGTAAACATAAATCTTCAAGCTATTATAATGGTTTCCAATACTGAAAGTACCTCTTGTGAGCATCCTTAAATGAAGCTTTTTTATCATTTATGACATGTACGCATCTTTTTCAGACAAATGGTACTCTCTCTTTCCCTTATAACGCATTCAGTTTTTCTAAAAATGTACATAGAGGAGGTTAGTGGAGCAAATCTTTCTTTCTCTCTCTAAAATGCACTACAAAAATCAGAAAAGAGTAACCATTGGTGGTAGGTCCCGGATCAGTATTTTGGATCAAAGTGTCATACTCTAGTCTCAGTGGACTTGAACCTCAAGTTACATTTGTTACATGAAAATGAAGACATCCACTCACTTTAACCGTCCCTTTGTGCCCTAAAAGCCACAATGATGCATCCACTTTGCCTTCAATGGAGAACCAAATGACGAAACTTGTTGTTTCTCTTCACTTCATGCTTTTCCTCTCTGTAAAACACTAACCCCCATGACGATATGTCCAGTACTAAATGGTTAGTGCGGTTCCAATATTTCTTCAATTTTGGCTTTTCTAAAGGGTTGGGAATGGGCCGCAGTGGCCCTGTCAGCCCAACCCTAAAAACTAGGGTCTGTGCCAAGCTACGGTCGGAAAACCATGGCCTGAGGGTACGGCTGGATCGGGCATGGCCACGGTGGCTCAATTCGGTCCAAACCTGCCCTCTTTTTCCTTAGTTTTTTTTGTTTTTTATTTTATTTTATTTGGTCTGGCCCAGTCCATATAAGGCTAGGGCTGAGGCTGAGGCAGGGCCTTTTTGGCCTGGTCAAAGACGGACTAGACCTAGGCCGACCATTTGTGGACTAGGGCAGGGCCAGGGATGGGGGTGGGCCGGGCCCAAGCCCGTCCTGTTGCCACCCCACTAAAACCACCCTACTTATTAATAACAGTGTTGAGGGAGAATAATATGATTGACATGGGGAGAGAGAGAAAGGACCACCATCGACACTCTTCTCTAGAGAGAGAAAGAGAGGAGAGTGAGAGACTAAGAACCTGCAAATTCTGATAGGATGACAAGGAGTCAAGGAAACTATCTGATGACTTAGCCATGAGATGTTTTCTTGGTTAATGAGACATAATCTATGAAATCAGAAGCTGGTGTTCTGAAATTTGCAGCTTGTTTTGTGTCAGCGCAAGCATGTTGCTAAATGGTTAGCCTCTCTATCTTATGGCCGCAAGAAGGAAATACTTTCTCAATAAATCATGTGTGCTCATTATAGGTGAGTCTCCCACCTCCCTCTCTCTCTCTTTGTCTCTCATTTTTTATAGTATACATTTCATATTCTCTCCTCTCTCTCTCTCTCTTTCTCTCTAATTTTTCATAGTATACATTTCATATTCTCTCTTCTCTCTCTCTGTCTTCTCTCTCTAGTATACATTTCATATTTTCTCTGTACAAAGGTAAACTGCACATTTCCTTACTAGCTGAAAGAGATGCTTATCAGGCAGACTTTTATAAATTTTGTGGCCAACGCTGTTTAAGCTTGTATCAGTAATTTTGATCCAAACTGTTATTACCATTTTTTTGTATTTATCTCTTGAAAATATTTTTGATCTTTTAGACATATTTAGATTTATTTCAAAGCTTTTTGCTTCTATTGAATGAGAAACACACTTTCATCTTTTGGTGGTGCAAATTGGGAGATGAATTTTAGACAGCAGTTCTAAGGTCCTTGGCCTTAGAGACTGTAACCCCAAAGTGATTTTCTAGCTACTACTTTTTGGTGCATTTTATTCGATGTGGTACTTGCCCTTTGTCCTAATTATTCATAATTTCTTCTTCTTCTTTTTTTTTATTCTATCAAACTGCTGCCATCTGCAAACTTAAAAACCCATGTTAAAGAATTATCGAAGTGGAGCTCATGTTCCACTCAGGTGTTTGAAATTTGTCTATATTTCACTATTCTTGTGCTCCTACTTACTCCTTGCGAGTAATATACTGTCTATCTACTCCCTCAGACAAAAATCATATTAGTAATATTTTTTTTCTAGATCCCAAAACTTTGGGACATAATCTCTAGAAACCAGATGTCCAATTTTTAAAAAGATTGGAGGGGAAAAAAAAAATCTCACCCTACACTCTTAAAAAGATTGCACAAAAATTGTCCAAAGTTTTGGAGGGAAACATCCAGATGTTCAAGAAATCAAAATCCAATACATCTCTTTGAATATATTATCTAGTGATACTTATTCCCAACTGCAAAGGAAAAAAAAAAATTCACCCAACATTTCTAAAAAGAATGACATCCCAAGATTGCACAAGAACTGTTCAATTTTCGGAGGGAAAATATCCTGATGTTCAAAAAATCAAAATTCAATACATCTTTTTGAATATATTATCTAGTGATACTTACTTAGATCCTAAAATTTCGAATAAACAAGGTCTTCACAAATAGCTATTTTACCTGAGGGAGTTGTTGTACAGTAATGCTCCACCAGGAGCATGCTAGCTAAATTTTCTTCTCCGTTGTGAATTGGCAGACGAAAAAGAAATTTTGAGTCAAATACATTAATGGACCCAAATTTGTGAATGTCCTACAAAGTGTGGCATGGGTTTTTATTGATTAGTGGGATAAGCTAAAAAAATTTGAGCCACATGTGTCGAGCTATTCACCAATCATCACTACTGTGATTTATCCAAGGAAAAGTGTTTGGTGAGTCAGCCCACTCTGATGCGGATTTTGATCTAAAATTTTGGGATTTATTAATATTAACTATAATGATGATATGAATCTCAAATTTTTTTTTGAAAAATAAAATTGGGACTTTTTTATTTTCTTTTTTCCACCATCAATTTTCAAGCCTTGGTGGAGGCACCTTTTGTTGACATCAAATCTCTAATATGGATGTCTGATACATAAAAAATAACTACAAATTTTGGTGAGTCAAATGACGCACCAAAAATGTGTCCCTTATTGAGATGGATTTTTAAATTTGTAGATCGAAGCAATTTAAATGGATAAAGCTATAAAAATTTGGACCTAGTTTCTATGCGGCCAAGCCCACAGATGTAGAAATGTGAGCCTCTTAATAAATCTATTTTTGAGATGAATTTTAAGACTTAGGTTTTAAGGACATGTAATCTCTGACATGGAGACCATGAATATGAAGAAATAAATAAATTTTAAAACTAAAAATAATAATTCTAGTAAGAAAATATTCGGTCCGTTGGTTTCCATTGTTTTTAGATGGAACACTTATTTGCATCCATCTTTAAAATGGATGCTTTACACTTTCTAGATCGCATATATAGAAATGCGGTCCGCCAACGTGAAACAATTTTTCTAAAAGTTTTTGCCTCTCTTGTATGCTGCTCCTTGTGAAAGTGCTTCTCAAGTGCTCAGCATAATCTAAAGAGGTTGAGCGCTACTGTCTCACAATTTCATGTTAGAAGCTGAGAAAGCATTTTCGTTCAACTGCTACAGTAACTAGTCTTTTAAAAAAAAAAGAAAAATTCAAGTAAGTTTCTGTGGAGAGAAAAGGAGCTTGATCAGAAAATTTGTTCCTGCTAAATGATTGCACCAGCAGTCATCAGATCAAGAAAACAAACATGATCTTCTCCACTGAGTTGTTACAACTACCAAACTGATGTTGTAGAGTGTGGTGCTGCTCACTGAACTGTGGCTGATGAGTAGAACCCGTTAAAATTGCAGTGGTTGCCAGTGTAGAGCGGTTCGCGTACAAAGGTGTGGCCTCAAATCTGGTGACCTATCTCACTGATGTTGTTCACCAGAGCAATGGTGAGGCGGCGAAGAATGTGAGCACATGGGCCGGCCTCACCTCCATGCTTCCGCTCCTCGGCGCCTTCCTCACCGACTCTTATTTCAACCGCTACTCAACTATCATTCTCTCTTCCTTTTTCTACCTCTCGGTAATTAGCCGATTTATCATACTTGGTTTTGGCTTCCTCCTCCTTTTTGTTCCTTGAAGAGTTTTTGTGGTTCTCTGTTGTGATTTCTTTAATGCAAAACCGGGATAACTTAGACGAACCGGTCGTTTGGGAAATAGGCCAGAATCGGCTATTCACCTATCTGACGTATTTTCTGGTGTAAATATCAATCCTTAAAAAATTAAAAGAAATAAAAATGACATGATTTCAGTCCTTTTACTAAGGTGTGACCAGATTATGAAATTACCTCCTTGTTCCGGGTAACAAAGCCATGTCAAGATTTTATAATGCAAAAGAAATATTCCGAGTGTTGTACCAAAAAAAGCAATGTCCTTAGGTTATTCTACTTGAGCGACTTAAGGGAGCCAAATATCAAAATTGCTTCAATTGTTCAGGATTCCAAACCTAAAAGATAGGGCTTTTTAAGTATGTTCCAAAAGTACAAAATTTTATATTAAGAAGAAGTGTGATTTAAGTACGGATCTTAAATTTATAAAATATGAAATGTTCCTTTTATAGGTAAAAATTATAAAGAATGTTAGTTGACTCTTTTTTTTTTTTTCTAAAATTGCCTCTTGATATGAGGATGGATCCTCTGTCTAAATTTTAGATTTTTAGTTTTTTTAGTTTTTTCATTAGTAGGACAATGCCCTAGCTTTGGGGGACTTCCTTACTAATAAAAAATAAAAAATAATTAAAATTAAGTCCGAGGATGTCCTCGAACTAAAGGGTAATTTTGAAAAAAAAAAAGCTGATTGACTAACTTTCTTTGTATTTTTCATTTATAAATGAAGCATTTTGTATTTTAGGAAAAATTTTAGAGTCCACACATAAATCGCTCAAAAAAAATATATGTTTCATGTTTGGTTTTTAAAACATGTATGGATTTAAGTTATTTAGCTCAAGTGACTTAAGTGAACCAAATTAACAATATTTTCTAGATTATGGAGATTTACATATCTTTCTAAAACAATATTTTACAGTGAAAAATATTGTGTTTGGTACTGAGAACACGCATGAGTGTTTTGGTTATTAAGCTCCACCAACTTAAGTGCACCAAATTACCAAAATTTTCTCAATTTTTTAGGATTTAAAACACTGAACAAAGAAAATTTGAGTATTTTTTAGCAAAACTGTCGAGGTAGTACATAATTGAAAAGATTTCAAAAAAGTAACCATTTTTGTTGTAAAATTGATTGATTTGACCATCTCACTATTTTTTTGAGGTGGTTCCGATGATTTTACTAATATTTCCTTAAAATGCTATTTATGAAAAGAAAACAGGATATTTTTTGGGTAAACAGAAAAATGGAAAAATGACCACCCACTAAAAAAAGCATGTAGAGTATGCGACAGTAGCTATGCATTTTACAAAAAAATGCATGCATGATTAATCAGCGGGTCCCACACAGTGGAAGGTGGGACCCACATCTACATTTGCCACCGGTTTTTCCCTTGTCTCTTCCCCTTTTTTTGGTCGAACAAGAGAATTTGAACCAAAAACTCAAGAATTGGGCCACAAAGCTTCTTATCTTGGGGAGAGACAGACCCAATCTTCCTTTCTCAAAAGGGCAAGCCTTTCTTGTTGGTTTGTTGGTCAGAGAGAGAGAGACCCACTAGGTCTTTTTTTTATTATAAATGTCCTAACGTACTAACATTGGGTCCGCGGATACATTTTTTCACAAATATTAGAATGTGATATGCTGATCTCATAAATGTGATATGCATCTGCCAACCCCAAATGGTTGGTTTAAGGCTCATATAATGATAATTGATGATGAAACACAGATGTCCAACAATCTATGTTGCAATCTTCATAAATGTGATATGCAAAAATTGCAGGGTCTTGTAGCATTGGCTTCATTGGCAAGGTTTCCTCATGGCAAAGCTATCTCATCTGCACCTATATTTGGCTCTCTCTATTTGATTTCATTTGGGCTAGGAGGATACAACCCATCCTTGCAAGCCTTTGGAGCTGACCAGCTAGATGAGGAAGAGGATGGGTATGCAAGCAGTAAAAGCCTATTCTTTAAGTGGTCATATTTTGGTATTTGTAGTGGAAGCCTCTTGGGGGTGTCTATCTTGCCATATATTCAGGATACACTAGGTTGGGAATTAGGGTTTGCATTACCAGCCATTGCCATGGGAGTTTGTGTTGTGTGTTTCATTTGTGGGACACCATTATATAGGCACAAGCAATGTGAAGATGGCGGTAGAACATTTGGATCCTTGATTAGTGCTCTTAGATCAGTTACAAGGAAATTTATTGGGGGAAGAACGAATGTCGCTTCGGGCAATGTACGCGCCATTGAACTCGAGTAAGCTCTCTCTCTCTCTCTCTCTCTCTCTCTCTCTCTCTCTCTCTCTCTCTCTCTCTCTCTCTCTCTCTCTCTCTCTCAGGGACATGCCTGTTAATGAATATCGGTCTTTGGTGAGATTAGCATTTGCATGCATACAAATACAAAAGATGTTTATAAATGCACTAACAGAAAACCAAATGAATTATTGAATTTGATCCAAAATTCAGTATTGATGAATAATAACCATGTAATTATGAGAATGAGATTCACTGGTAGTTCAGTATTTTTTGAGATGGATAAAATTCAATCTAGTTTTAATGCTAATTTGATTCCCTTCACAGGTTGCCTGAAAGGCCAATTGAGAGTGATATTGGTTTTGTGACAACACCAGACAAGAAGATGGATATAGCCACAATTGCATGGGAAGTATTCAGACTTCTACCTATATGGGCAACATTCCTAATGTTTGCAGTCATCCTTCAACAACCCTCCACCTTCTTCACAAAACAAGGAAGCACAATGAAGAGAAACATTGGGGAGAAATTTCAAATCCCTCCGGCTGCACTTCAGAGCACCATAAATCTTTGCATAATAATGCTCATGCCTATATACGATTCAATACTCATCCCGATCCTAAAAATCATCACTCAAGATGATAAAGGCATCGATACATTACAAAGAATAGGCATTGGCATGTTTTTCTCGATCACTTCGATGATCATCGCGGCACTTACAGAGTCCAAGAGGCTTCACAGTGTGCATCCAATCAACATCTGCTGGTTGCTACCACAGTATGTTCTATTGGGTGTCTCTGATGTTTTTATGGTCGTGGGGATTCAGGAGTTCTTTTACAGTCAAGTATCGGGTGGAATGAAAACCATGGGGATTGCTCTGTATCTTAGTGTGTTCGGGGTTGGTGGCTATCTTAGTGCTATCTTAATTTCACTTGTCGAAATGCTGACAACCATGAATGGGGCAAGTAGTAGCTGGTTCTCAGACAATTTGAGCAAAGCTCGACTCGACTGTTATTACGGGCTTCTAGCTGTACTAAGCATCATGAGCATGATCCTATTTGTAAACATAGCTGGCCATTACAAGGATGATAAGATAGATTCCCCAAATACAACCATGAAATGAAAAATATCAGTAACATCATGTTTCACCATCACATATTCCATTGAAGGTTTTATCTTGTAAATACTTGTAAAAAGTAGCAGGAATTACTACGGGAATTTGAGTAAGATGAATTTGAGCAATATAGCACATACACAAGATTTTAAAAAATGTTCAAGGTTATTAGTTTTGTGTTCCACAAAATATGAGAGTGATTAAGGCATGTTTTTGGTTTTTAGGGTTGGAGCATGTTTTTGGTTTTTAGGGTTGGGGCATGTTTTTGGTTTTTAGGATTGGGGAGAAAGAGGATGGCAGGCTTTTAGTAATTCAGTGGGGAAGACAGGCCTTACCCATTTTTTCAAATAATTTAGGAGTTAGTTTTTTTTTAAGATGTTAATGAGGTGGAGCCAGTGAGATTGGAAACCACAACATGATAACTAGGGTGAAAGCAAAACACATGTGGATGAGATCAGGGTTTTCCAGGAGTGAGAGATAGAGAGAAGGGCTATTGGTGCTCCTTAATTTTTTATTTATGTGTAGCTAAGTATTTTCCTCTAATTTATATTTATTATAGCTAACTATGCATTCTTTCAAATTAGATACTCTGTTTCAAACAAACAAAAGAGATTTACCTTACAAAAAGAGTTGATACGAGCTTCTAAATGCAACTTAAAGGGAAAAAGGGAGATCTTACTAGTAGAAAATTCTTCCTGAAAATGCCTTGTCAAGGCCTTCTCTCTGTAGTTGACGCAGGATGAGGCGATGCCGCAGGGAATCACTCAGCCATTGGGAAGAAGGGGAAGGAGGAGGGGGGTTCCAAGGGAGGGAGCGGGGTGCGGAATCAGTCACGCTGAGTAGGAGGAATCAATCGATTCTAAGGACTTATTCGACTCCAAATTACTGCAAAGAATTGCTTACAACACATTCAAAAATTGTCATTATAAGCTCAAAACCTAATTCTAGATCTTATTAAGTGCCTATATTTTGAAGGTCCAAAACCTACCTTGGAGCCACAACATTGGCTTAAACACTAAAATTAAACCCATCGTACATAGAACAATTACTCCCATGCAATCATATTTTCTATACATCCTTTTTCTGATACAAAATGCATCGACTCTTATGCAATCTTCATGCAAGAGCCCTATTTCCCAAATGCACTTTTCCATAGCACAATACATCAAATTTAAATCTAACTGCAACCACATTCCAATTCACATCCATGCAGTGACTAGGCATCCACCTTGGTGTTGACTTGGCACTACAATCATTAACCCCTTCTTGAAAAGAACTCGACCTCGAATTTTAGAAATCTTAACCAAGCTCATGTCATGCTCAATATGAACCTTCGACTCTGGGTTAGGTAGTTGATGGAGTAATCGTGCTACTCGTTATGGATCTCTCTCTAGTGTCCACAATTCAAGAATTGGTTCGCAGTCATATAGTATTTCTCGATTGCATCTTCTTCATCAAAGATAGGTGGTTTGTCCCAATTGAAAATTATTTCCACAATGAACTTGAAGATGAGAATGGCCATCCTAACTCATCCACAAGGTTTTGGCAATGCTCTAGGACTTGAATCATCCTAATTTCTTGGTCATCAAAGCCTACTCTGATACCAACTTGATAAAGGTCGTGCCTGCAAATTGTTGTTGGGAATCACTCAACCAATAAAAGAGGGGTAGAATCAGGCATGCTAGGTAGGAGGAATCACTCGACTCCAAATTACAGTAGAGAATTGCTTACAAACACATAAAATTTTCGTTCAAAATTCGTCACTATATTTTCAACCCATACACAGCACCTTTTATAGACTCAAAGGGTAATATTCCTGCTTGAACCAGCATGACAAGAGAGCATGCACAAACAGCTCTTAATGAGTATGTGAACTTTCCAGTGGACCTTGTATCTACATTTTATGTGGACTGGAACCACATGAAGTGGGAACCATTCTATCTCAATTGCCAACTTTACTCCAACTTGTTTGCGGTAGTACCAAGGGGAAAAAGGAAAACAAATGGATATGTTCATGTGCTTGAAAAACAACGCCTTAAGAATTAACAAAGACTGAACAATTTTTGAATGGTGGATCTAACTTGTAAGAACTCAAAAGAAATTTCAAATTGAAATATCATCCTTTTTATTTTTTTGAGAGAGAGAAAATTGAAATATCATCCTATATAGGTCTTTTACTTGATGGAATAAATGCGTAGTATGCTCATGTGTGCATAGAAATAAGAGATATTAGAGTGATAGGCAAATCATTGCGAGGTAATAGAAACCAAATTCAAACAACATAAAAAGTGTATTACTCTTTTTTTTTGTGAAGAGACTGTAACAAAATAGGAAAGTGTATAATGTATATTGCATGTAATAAGATAGTAAAGCATATATTACACCGTATTATCATTATATATACAATGAAAGAATCACCACAACAATTATATAGGGCATAATTATTTTGGAAAACGCTTCTATGCTTCCCCTACAGCATAGAAGTTTTATCCTCCCCCTACCAACCAGCCGTCCAATTTTGATCAAGAGAGCCACTCACCGTTTGATCTTAGATCTGATGTCTCAAAGCATTTTATTTTTAGTTTTTTTTTATACAAATTGTATGAATATGAAATTTGGTACGTACCATCTTCTCATTGGGGCGCACCTATAAAAAATATTAAAAATATTTTTTCGATAAAATATAATGACCAAAATACCCCTTTAATCTTTCAGGGGTATTTTGGTTATTTTATTTTATTGAAAATATTTTTTTTATATTTTTTGCTAGTGCGAGTTTAATAGAGGAATGGACGTCCAAAATTTGGAGTCAAAATAATTTACAAAAAAAAATAAAAATAAACTAGTATAGAGACGTGACATTACGATTGGGGCAATCTTAGCCCTCCATTCAGAATGGACGGTTGAATAACAGGGAAGATAAAACTTCTATGTTGTAGGGGAAGCATAAAAAGCTTGCCCAATTATTTTATCAAAGAGTTATTCTCTCTCTTTAAAATTTCTTCTGAGAGCAATCATCGATCCCAACATCAACTTCGTTAGTTATTCCTCTATTGAAGGTACGTCTCTCTCTCTCTCTAGGCTTCATATTTCCTTTTGCGGATCTTGTCTTGAATTTTTTCCTTTTTCTTTTGCCTTCATTGATTGTATGCAAGAGTCCAGCCATCGTCAAGTTTTTGCAAACGGAATTTGGTCTTGGTTGCAAACTTTTGCATACAAAATTTCGATCTTTTTTGCAAACCAATTTCATCTTTTGCTCTCTTGCATCTAAATATCCGTTCAAGCCTCTTTACATTTTTTTTTTTTTTTACATCTTCGTCTCTTTCCCTAACTTTCACTAACATCAAACTCTCTCTCCATCTTCATCCCGTCCTTTATTAATATATATTAAAACCCACTTCTTCTTTCATCAAACTATTTTTTTTTTTTTATCACTTTCTTTTACATACCTAATTTCTCCCCAAAAAAAAAGAAAAAAAACAAAAAAACCTTTTAAATCCTCTCTCATCAAACACCTCTTCGCTCCAATGGATGCTACATCATCATTAAACAAATATTCCTATCCCTCAACCCTTAATATAGGAAACTTTGTTTCTATTAAGTTAACATAGAACAACTATTTATTATGAAAAACTTAAATGCTCTATCTCATTGAGAGTTAGGAACTTTTTGGATTCATTAATAATGATTGCCCTACACCAAGTCAAAAGATTCCTCTCCCCATGGTAAAAGTGAAAAATGTTTTATCCTTGTTGTTGGTCTTAAGACTTTTGCAAAATTTTGAAAATGCATGAAGAATGCCTTTGTAGGTAATTCTCAAACTAGGGAGTTTCAACTTACCTAGCCACTCCAACTCTGTAAAAATAACATTCGACCCTATCGTAATACATATGCAAATTCAATAGTATTTGTGATAATTTAACTGTTATTGGCAAACTTGTACTAGATGAAAATAAGGTATTTCGGCTTCTTAATGGACTTGGTCCAAACTATAAGAGTTCTGCTACCAATATGCTAGGGCCCCGATTCATTCCTTATGAAATTATACCACTTCTTCAAAACCACGAGATTAGAAATAAGTTTCATGTCTCTGAAGAATGCTTATATCCAAATCATAATATGACTTTTGCTGGACAACAGAGAAATTTTGGACCTAACAGAGGTACTAGAAATTATAGAGGTAGAGGCATATATAACTTTGGTTGTCAACACTATTTCAATTCTCTTGGGCACGGATTTGCTCAAACATGCAAGAACAATAATGGAGGACGTGGTATGCCTTAGAGAAACCAAGAAAGTGGTGGTACACCTATACAACATTTGGATCAAAGGTTCCATTAAGATTCACAAATGCAGCGATCAGCTCAGACACCCAAACAAAATGTCAAATTTGTAAAAAAATTTGGACATACTACATTAAAGTGTTGGCAACGATTCAATCATATGTATACAAAAAAGATATTTCTCAAGCTCTCGCTGAAGTAACTACATCAAATTCCCTAGACTCAGAATAGTTCCCAAACACTGGTACCTCAACTCATATGACAGGAGACCCAGGTAATAAAATCTTTACTCTTATAGTGGTAAAGATATATTTATAGTTGGTAATAGTGAGCAATTGACTATTTCATATGTTGGTAATACAAATATTAATGTTGGGTCTAAAAAATTTAATGTTTCTAATGTTCTTTTGGTATTGAAGATGAAAAATAGTTTACTATCGGTTAGCCAGTTTACAAAAGATTTTCTTTGTATTTTTTAGTTATCATCAAATGGTTTTTGGATTTAAGGAAATGAGCACCAGGAGAACTCTGCCTAGTGGGAGTAGAAAAGGCAGACTTTATGTAATTGAGGATGTAAATAAAGCTTTATTCTCTAATCGAAATAAGAGAACATCAGAAGATATGTGGCATCAACGACTCGCACATCTTCAAAATAAAACAATTTGTTACTTAGAATCTAAACAGTTGATTGATGTTAATATATAGAATACATCTCATTCTATTTATGCTAGTTGTCAGATGGGAAAAAGTTGTAAACTCCCATTTATTAGTATTGATGAGACCTCTACAAAATCTATTTTTAAGATTTATTCAGATTTATAGGGGCCTTCTCCAGTTTTATCTAATCAGAGTTATCACTTTTATGTAGTGTTTGTGGATGATTACACTCGTTTTTCTTTGATTTATCTTTTGAAAAGAAAATCTGAATTTTTTTTTGCATTTATGAAATTTCATCGTATGGATGAAAGGAGATTTGATAAATGAATTCGAATTTTTCAATGTGATGGAGGTGGTGAATTTTCTAAGAAAGAATTCATTGCTCATCTTACTGAGAATGAAATTGTGTAATGAATATCATGTTCAGGAACCCCTGAACAAAATGGAATTTTTAAAAGGAAACATGAAAATATTGTAAAATTAGGTATTACAATGATGTTTCATGCAGGAATTGAAGCTTTCCATGCTACGGTCTTTGTAATAAACTTGATTCCCTCGGCCAATATGCAAATAGATTCACCATATTCTTTGTTGTTTTGGCTACCTACCAGACTATTCTTCACACTGGATTTTGGTTATTGGTGTTTTCCGTACCTTCGAGACTATGCTGCAGATAAATTCTATTCTCATTATTTTCTGTGTATTTTTAGGTTATAGTATTCAACATAAAGGTTACAAATGTCTGCATCCACCTATAGGACGAGTCTATATCTCTAGACATGTTATATTTAATGAAAATATCTTTCCTTATACTAACCTCAATTCTTTGTTTGATAGTGCTCAGGTTCAAGGGGGAGCTGTCCACCTATGCATAATGGTCAGAGTGTTCACTCCTTCCTCTTGTGATTCATCACCTTCACATAAACCACCTATATGGGACACTCTTTATGTATCTAGTCCCTCAGGTCTTGCTTTGATCATCACCAATGATAGCTCTCCAACTTCTCTCATAGAAGAAGATGTCACCACGAAACACCAATCCAAGATATCCAAGATGATGCAACACACAATCATGGTGATGAAAATGTTATCACTCAAGAAACCGACCAATCTAATTTTTTACCTGCCTCTGAGTATTCTTGTCATCACATGGTCATAAGATCTCAAGATGGCACTTAAAGATCTTGGATTTTCCCATCCGTTGTAGTAATGTCAAGTGCTCTTACTTTTAAAGCTCTCTTTTGAACCTAAAACCATTAAGTCAGCATTGGGTCATCCACATTGACATCGTGCAATGGAAGAGGAAAGTGAAGCCATATATGTTAACTCAACTTGGGTGCTAGTTCCACATCTTTTATGTATGAATATTGTTGGTTATCGTTGGGTTTATAAGACTAAATTAATGTCTAACCGTAGTTTAGAGAAAATTAAAGCTAGACTAGTTGCTAAATGATACAATTAGGTTGCTAAAATTGATTTCTTTGAAACATTCTGGCCTATTATTAAGCCTGATAGTAATCGAATTGTGCTCACCATAGCTATTGTGCGTTACTGGCTTATTAAACAACTGGATGTGAAAAATGCTTTCCTATATAAAAGGAACCTGTATTTATGGAACACCCTCAAGGATTTATGAGCTCAAAATATCTAAATTATGTCTACAAATTAAAAATAGCTTTATATGGTCTCAAACAAGCACCACGGGCTTGGTTTTAACAATTTAGTACCTATTAATTATCATTGGGGTTTTATTGCAACATAGTTGATTTATCTCTATTTGTTTCTCGCGCTACTCAAGACACTATTATCCTTCTCCTTTATGTTGATGATACTATTGTTACTGGTGATAATTCAGATATTTTAGAATGGTTCATTTTCTAACTTGGAAGGGAATTTGTAATTAAAGATCTTGGACATCTCCACTACTTTCTTGGCATGAAGGTATCTTATTTTTCAGATGGAATTTTTTTATCGTAAAGCAAATACGCTCGGGATCTTCTTGATCATGCTTAAATGCTCGGTGCCATACCTATTTCAATACTAATGACAATGAAAAATAATATTCATGAGACTTATAATCCATTTCCTGATCCATCCCTTTATCAGAGCATTGTTAGTGCACTCCAATATATTACTATAACACGACCTGACCTTTCCCATATTGTTAATACAACGTGTCAATTTATACATGTCCCTACAATTGCACATTTTCAGGCAGTGAAGCGGATTCTTCGTTATCTCAGTGGTACATAGTTCTGTGGTATAAGAATCTTATGTGATAGTTCCCTTGAGTTATATACTTGCTTTGATGCAGATTGGGTCGGGTGTCCAAACACTCGTCATTCAACCAATAGTTTCTACACTTATCTTGGTTCCAACTGCATATTTTGGAGTGCTAAGAAACAATCAAATGTGGCTTGTTCAAGCATTGAAGTAGAATAGCGATCTATGACATCCACTGCTACAGAGACTTGACTTTCTTTTATTCTTCGAGATATTGAAGCGCCTCTTCCTCAACCACCAAGTGTTTAAAAAAATGGATCGGCGACACGAATCAGTCACACCCATACCTATGTCGGAACGGTGGATTAGTGAATCAGATTGGAGAATTGGCCAAATTGGCAAGTTTTGTCCCAATTGTTTTTCAAAAAATCACTATAAATCTCTAAAAATAGTGTTCTTTTAGTTTTTAAAAAAAATTATGAGTGGCAAGAGGATGCCTAATGTGCAATCTCATTCCCTTTCTTTATAAAAGTCTGCTAATTTTGAAGGCATTCTTAAATAAAAGTAGGTCGTTTGGTTGTTTATTGATGTCCTGCGCAGCTATAATCATTCGTGGAAAATTTCAGATAATGATATTTATTCATTTCAGATAACTTCAATAATGATAATAATGAATGAACACTAATGCCAACAAGACCACAGCTTAAATATAAATGGAAAAACACCATGGCAAGGTTATTGATGACAAAATCAGCCTAAATGGTTATTTAAATCTATTTCTTTCTCTTAAAGGAACATATATTATTATCACATGAAAGTAAAAAGTTATTAATGCGATTAATTTTTACCAAGTTACTCAACAGAGTGAAAACAAACCATCAATTCTATGAAATTTCTAGTCTAAGAATGAAAAATAAAAAAAAGACAACCCAAATTCAAATAATTGTAAAATGCAAACAAGCCCCAGAATCCTGGTACAATAAGGAGCGCGAAATGCAAAATGAAAAAAAAAAACTATTACTTATATTTGTTTGTAGAAATTGAGTTAATCTTAAATTAGCAAAGTGCACGTGCTCCACATTGAAACTTAATTTACATTAGCTAACTCTATAACTGTAGGTTTTTCTCCCTCAACATCCTAAACATGGCATTTAATTGAATCCTTTAGCTTTAACCATGCATCTTCTCTCTCTATAACTACATCTATTTTTTCCAATTGCAATATCATTCTTTCGTTTTTCTCTATAAACATGTCTTTTCTATCGCGAACCATGCTCTATGTTCTTCTTCAAAGTAAATTAATATAATTTAAACATCCATTTCTATGCATAAAATAATTCCAGGTCATTTAAAGTAACTGGTGACCATCGTATATCCATGAGTTGTCACCCAATAGTATATAAATAACCTAATTGCTACTAATTTTATAATAATATGGTTTTATATTAATTTTAAGCAAACTACTGCTTAGATTAGTGTAAGATTTTATGGGGGCACTATATTGTGCTATTCGCTAAATTTGCATCAAATTTATTTTAAAAAATTATTAATCCTAAGTAAACTACTGCTGAGAGTATTTGCAATATATCTTTTTTGCGGTGGCACTATGTTATGCTGCCCACTTAACTGGTGTGAGAATTAATTCAAAGAAGCTATCATGATTGTAGAATTTATTTAAACTTGATATATTAATTCATTGTAAAGTTTAAAGGGGCATATGCGTTGGATTATTGAGAAATTGAAAAATGAAAGTTCTTTATTTTGATTTTGCTACAATATATTGTATGTTTGTTTTTAATTTATCTTAGAGCAGTAGACGTTAAAATATTGATTTGTCCTCCACTGCCAAATCTCATTTCTATCTCTAGATCTCTCTCGCCGACTTTCCTTTTTTCACACTATTCCACAGCCTCCTACCGCCTCTCCACCAAAACACGTATTAGAAGACTAATCAATAGTGGTTAGAACCTTGTAGACCATCAAGAGAAGATTCTCGAGAAATGTATAGTGGTTTATAGGCGATTAAAAGCCTATATAAAGGCCAATGGTTTAAAAAATGGATCGGTGTCCCAGATCGGGTACCCCAAAAACCCATCCGAATCGATGAATCGATGTTTCGGATAAGCGAAATCATCAATTTTTGTCCCAAAAAATCTTTAAAAAATCACTATAAATCTCTAAAAATATTGTTATTTTAATTTCTAAAAGAATTTAGGAGTGGTGCATTATGTATTTTCATTACTTTTTAAAAATAGGTGAATACTGAGACGATGTTTTTCTATCTGGATATCTGTATAATTAAAATAAATAAATTAACAAAAAAATATAAGACTTGGTTATCATTGTAATTAGTATAATTATTAATTACAATATTATAATAAACGTGATTAAAAAATAAGCTTACAAATAAATAATCTAATATATCATAATTAGTGTAGATAGAAATATAGAATTTAGAAATCTATATTTACAATCATATTTTAATAAAATTAAAAAAAGAAAAAATAAATTCATACTTGCAATGTAAGGTAATTGATAAAGCAACTTAAAAATAAATTCTTCAGTAGTATAAGTTAGTGTTATTTTTCTCTTCTAAAATATCCCGTAAACTAATATTTTAATATTCATATTTTTTGCTTTTCTTAATATATTATGAGCTAGTACTATTTTTTTTAATCTTAATTAGCTAATAGCCTAATAATAATCAAATTATGAAATAATCCCATGAGATAATAGTGTAATAGTTTCAGTCTCGTTATTTTGGTTTATGGGTAAGTAAATTTTAATTTTTTTTGGTGAAAGATGGGGGTAGTTGGCCCTGTCTTCTAATTATTATTTTTAATAATTTTCTTTCTTTTTTTATCATGTAATTTAATGTTGAGCGCACACCATTTGTATTGATGGTCCACCCATCCCCTAATAGTATTAAATTATTAATCTATACATTAATACAACAACGTTGGGTTGGGCAACAAGAATTGTCCCACATCGAAGAGATGTGGAACGAAAAAGGCATATAAAAGGAGCTGAAACTTGAAACAATTGAAAAGGCAATTAGCTATTTGGGAGTAGGGCCACCTACAAGGTCTAACCTAGCCCCACATGATGGTTTCTCCCACGTAAGGAAATAAGGGGTACTTTCATGAAATTTCTTAATAAGAAAAATGATACGGATGTGTCCTACTCATCATGTTAATTTAAAGGGTGAGCTGAGCACCCAACGGTTTGTGAGATTACGTGGTGTCATCATGGTGATGTAAATGATTATCTGCTGACTTTGTGACATTACGTGATGTAAATGATGATTTGCTGACGACGACTGACGTCAGCATGGCAATTTAAAAGTTAACCGGCTAAACCGATTAAGAATCAGTCGAATCCCCTTTAAATCTGCATTTTTTCCTTTAAAGGATGATCTGCTGATGACTACTGATGTCAGCATGGCGATATTTAAAAGTTAACCGGCTGAACCGACTAATAATCAGTCGAATCCCATTTTTTCTTTAGATCCGGGGCGGCCTGAGTTATCCCGATCTGGATCGCTCGATTCCGGATTAGATCGATGATTTTTCAAACACTGATAAAGACAATGATATGCCTGGGTATTATGAATGAGAGAGAAATAATGAATGCAGAACCTCAAAAATGAGTGTATGCAGAACCTCAAAAATGAGTGTATGGTCCTAAAGACCATATCATTTGATTGTATTTTTGTTTTATTTATTATTTTGAATGCAATAGTAGAAATTTTGTTTATTCAGTACGACTTCCTATTTGTTCTTTTGTGTCGAAGTATTTTTATTCTATATTTTGGAACTTTTGCTTCAACAAATTTCTATCAAACTGGTATCAGAGCCAAAGTTCGTAAAGCATGGCACCCTCAAGTATGATGTTGCAACTTCAAGTTCCTCATCTTACAAAAGAAAATTATGAAAATCGGTGCATTCTGATGAAAGCATTGTTCAGATCACATGATGCATGGGAGGTTGTTGAAAACGGGTACCATGAACCCCAAACCCTAGAAGAGGAACCTAAAATGACAAACAATCAAAAGACTGCTCTAAAAGAATCGAGGAGACAGAACTAATTTTTTATTCCTTCTCAAGGGTATTGGCCGTAACAAACCAACTCAAGAGAAATGGTGAGGTGCTAGACGATGTATGTCTCATGGAAAAAATATTAAGATCTATTACCCATAAATTTGAGCACATAGTTGTAGCAATAGAAGAAAGTAAAGATTTGTCGACTATGACTACCGATTAACTCGTGGGTTCCTTGTCAGCCCATAAACAAAGAATGATGAAGAAAACAAACACTCCTTTGGAGCAAGTGCTCAAAACTAATCTCTCCTTAAAGATGAAAGAGAAGGATTTAAAGGTAGAGGTCAAAGAGGATGTGGGACATTTAATAGAGGTGGACGAGGTTACGACAATTCCAATACCAGTGCCAGAAGAGGACGCAACCAAATGTTGCAACCCCCAAGAGGTCGAGGTGGTAGAAACTTTACTCGACCATTCAATCGTCAAAGGTATGATAGACCTTCGATTCCATGCTTTAATTGCAAAAAGTTTGTCCATTATAGTTCTGAGTGCAAATTTAAGAACTCCCATGAAAATGGAGAACAAGTAAATTTTGTAGAAAAATCCAAAGAAAATCAAGAACCAACCCTCTTGTTGGCGTGCAAAGAAGAAGAAAGTGAAAACAATAACTTGTGGTTTCTTGACAGTAGGGCACACAACCACATATGTCGAAGAAAAGATGTATTCATGGAGTTGGATGAATCAGTGAATGGTAACATAACATTTGGTGATTTCTCAAAAGTTCTGATCAAAAGGAAAGGTAAAATTTTAATTCGACTCAAGAATGGAAAACATGAGTTTATTTCCAATGTCTATGATGTGCCAAGCATGAAAAATAATATTCTTAGTTTGGGGCCGCTTTTGGAAAAAGGTTATGATATTCGTCTGAAGGATTTAGCCCTCACCATAAAAGATAGAAAGAAAAACTTGATTGCTAGAGTTGGCACGCCAAAAAACATGACATTTTCTTTGGATATCAAAACTGATCTTTTGCACTATCTAAATGTATCTTTAAAGGAAAAGCCATGGTTATGGCACTTGAGGCTTGGACACCTCAATTTTAATGGATTGAAATTATTGCATAACCAAAACATGGCAAAAGGGCTGCCACCAATCAATCATCCGGAACAACTTCGTGAAGGATATATGCTTGGGAAGCATCACTGTGAAAGCTTCCCAAGTGGTGTTTTACATAGAAGCATCAAAACCCCTTGAACTCATCCATACAGATGTATATGGGCCACTTAGCCCAATTTCTTATGGGCAACATATGTATTTTCTTACCTTCATTGATGATTTTAGTCAGAAGACCTGAGTTTCTTTCCTGAAAGAAAAATCAGAAGTTTTGGGATTTTCAAAAATTTCAAGGCATTTATGGAAAAACAAAGTGGTTATTTTATTAAAGTTTTGAGATCAAATAGGGGTGGTGAGTTCTTTTCAAAGGCATTTCATGAGTTTTGCAAATATCATGATATTCTTCATCAATTTACAGTACCATATACACCCCAACAAAATGGAATGACTCAAAGGAAAAGCCAGACAATTTTGGAAATGGCACGAAGCATGTTGAAATGCAAAAATATGCCAAAAGAACTTTGGGCTGAGGCAGTATCTTTTGCTGTCTATATTTTGAATAGGTGTCCCACCAAAAGTGAGTGATTTAGGACACCCCAAGAGGCTTGGAATGGACATAAGCCTAATGTGGTACATTTAAGAGTAATGGGTGCATTGCATACTCTCATGTCCCAAATCAAATTAGAGCTAAATTAGAGGACAAAAGTCAAAAGTGTCCTTCTATTGGCTATGATGAAAAATCAAAAGCTTACAAGCTTTATGATCCTGAAAATAAGAAGTTGATAATTAGTAGAGATGTGGAATTTAATGAAGAAGCCTCACGGGAATGAAACAAAAAAGAAGAGAAAAGTCACGTAAGAATTGAATTGAATGGAAATAACAATGTTCAAGAGCGATCCCAAGAAGAAAATGCCACACCCTCATCTCCTCAACAAGAGTCAAGCTCATCTATTCTTTCTATGGATGAAAGTTCAAATGAAAGGCTACCAAGGATATGGAGTTTGAATAAAATTTATGCTAAAACATAAAATACTAACAATGAGCACAATTTATTTTATTTCTTTGTTGAGTGTGAATCTGTAAGTTTCGACTTTGCAGTTCGTGAAAAAAGGTGGAGAATAGCAATGGATGAGGAGATTCAAGCTAATGAGAAGAATGATATAGGGAAGTTTACAACACTTCAATGGATGAGGAGATTCAAGCTATTGAGAAGAATGGCACATGAGAGTTCACAACACTTTCGAATTAGCATAAAGCAATTGGTATGAAATGGGGTTTATAAAGGAAAGAAGAATGAGAAAGATAAAGTAAAAAGATATAAAGCAAGACCAGTTGCCAAATGATACATGCAAAAAGAGCCAGAATTAACTACAAAGAGCTATTTGCTCATGTTCTTAGATTGGAAACTATTAGATTAATTATTGCTCTGGCTGCTTAAAGAAAATGGAATTTTTTTCAAATGGATATCAAATATGCATTTTTAAATGGTCATCTTAAAGAAGAAGTTTATATTGAGCAACCACCGGGTTATATTATAAAGGGGCATCAAGATCAAGTTTATAAATTGAAAAAGAAACTTTATGGATTGAAACAAGCTCCTAGAGCTTGGAATACAAGAATCGACAAATATTTTCATGAAAATGGTTTTTATAAGTGCCCCTTTGATTATGCTCTATATCTTAAAATGAATGACAATGGTGATCCATTGATAGTTTGTTTATATCTTGATGATTTAATTATCACCGGTTATAACCTTAGCATGATTGATGATTTTAAGCAATCCATTATTACTGAATTCTAGATGATTGATATTGGGCTTATGAATTACTTTCTTGGAATTCAAGTTAAACAATGTGACGAAGGGATTTTTATTTGCTAAAATAGATATGCAAAGGAAATTCTCAAAAATTTTAAAATGAAAAATTACAATTCGCTAACTACCCCAGTAGAATGCAAGTTGAATAGAAGATATGATGATTCCAGAGAGGATGCCACTTATCTTAAAAGCTTGGTTGGAAGTTTGCATTATCTACCTTGTACGCGACCCGATAGTTTATATGGAGTGGACTTAACAAGTCGGTATGTGGAAGATCCTAATAAAACACACTTGAAGGCAGCCAAAATGATTCTTCGCTATCTAAAAGGCACACTGGATTATGGACTGTTCTATTCTCATTCAAATGAAATCAAGATTGTTGGTTATTATGATAGTGACTGGGGAGGTGACCTATATGATAAAAAAAGTACTACAGGTTATGTATTTCATATTGGATCTATAGCTTTTACTTTGTGTTCAACCAATTGTTGCATTATCCACATGTGAAGCTGAATATGTTGCAGCATCTTCATGAGTATGTCATGCTATTTGGCTACGAAATGTGCTAAAAAATTTACAGATACCACAAGAAAGCCCTACAACGATCAAAGTCGACAACAAATCAGCAATAGCACTAGCCAAGAATCCAATATTTTATGGGAGGAGCAAAAACATAGATATAATATTTTATTCCATTCGAGAATATGTGAAGAATAATGAAGTTGAGCTAGTGTTTTGCAGATCAGAAGAACTATTAGCAGACATTTTGACAAAGGCACTAAAGACTTAAACATTTTGTCACCTAAGAATACTACTTGGAATGAGAGTGTGTGACAAATTAAGGGGGATGTTAAAATATTAATTTGTCCTCCACCGCCAAATCCCATTTCTATATCAAGATATCTCTCATTGACTTTTCTTGTTCCACACTATTTCGCAGTCTCCAACCGCATCTCCACCAAAACACGTATTAGAATACTAGTCAATAGCGGTTAGAACCTTGTGGACCATCAAGAGAAGATTCTCAAGAAATGTATGCGGTTATTATAGGCGGTTAAAAGCCTATATAAAAGCAATGATATGCATGGGTATTATGAATGAGAGAGAAATAAGGGATCACAGAAGCGATATGCAAAAAAGGTATGCAAAACCTCAAAAATGAGTGTATAGTCCTAAAGACCATATTATTTGATTATATTTCTGTTTTGTTTACTATTTTGAATGTTATTGTGGAAATTTTGTTTATTCAGTACAACTTCCTATTTGTTCTTTTGTGTCGAAGCATTTTTACTCTATATTTTGGAACTTTTGTCGCAACAAATTTCTATCGATGCAATGTGTTATTTTTGTATTGGCACTATGCTGTGCTACCTGCTCAAGGTGTGCCAAATTTATTTTAAAGAAGTTGATATGAATGTAGAATTCATCTAAACTAGATATAATATTTTATTATACAGTTTAAAGGGGCATGTCTATTACACACAAGGCTTTAGGCTTTAATTGCACAAAAGATGAAAAACTAAAGATTTTTATCTTGGTATTACTAGATTATAATGTAGGTTTGTTTGTAATTAATGTTTTATTTTGAAAGTCAAACAAATTTATTTATTAACTTTTTAAGAGATTGTTCTAATTATAAGTTATAACTTATAAAAAATAATTTTGAATATATATATATATATATATATATATATATATATATAACAACTGTGAGAAACTGTATTTCTGAAGGCCCGAATAGAAGGTCCAAACTGATGAGAGAGAAGTACCGCAAGAAGAACGAAATACAACCTGGCGTCTCAGGTTTGAGTTGGTATGAGGGAGAGAAGGGAGGGAGGAAATGAAGAAGGAAATATTGTTCCCAAAGGTAAGTGTAAGTTTCTATATTTTCACGACTTACAACAAAATAAATTTAAATTGACTATACATTCAATATTTTCCTTTATCAGAGTTAGACTCATCCAAAAAATCTCATTTATCGTAAGAACTGGATCACCAACTTGATTTGGACACTCATCAAAGATTGGCGGTGACTTCTCAAATGAGTTTTTAAACCCTCTAATCGGAATAGAGAATCGGTGATCATGATTAGTAAGAGGCCAGGATCAAACCAGGTTCAAGAAAGTATCGGTACTGGTTTTGCCCCTCTGCCTAAACCTTCCCTTCATGCCTTTTGTTTTTTTATTAATTTTATGTGAAATACTACTTAGAGCAATACAATGTATGTCATTTTATAGTGCTACTATGTTGTACTACCCACTCAACTTGATTGAAATTATTTTAAAGAAGTTAACATGAATGTAAAATTTATTTAAATAGCATATATTATTTTACTTATAAAGTTTGAAGGGGTATATGTTTTGAATTACCTAGAGTCGAAAAAATAGAATTCGTTATTCAGGTACAGTCATAATATATTATTGGTTTGTCTTTATTTAAAGCCCATACCCAAATTCTCATCCCTATATCTATCTCGTACCTTCTCGTTCACTCTCTCACCTTTTCTCTATCTAAAAAAAGCAAACTCCAACTCTCTCTCAAAACCCATGCTCTCTTTGCTTCCCCTCAAACCTTTATTGGCTCTCTCTCTCTAAATCCATTCCAGGAGGTAGAATTATTTTTTTTACAAATACTAGTATACTCTCAAAAGGATTTATTAGTGACTTAAATCTCTCTCGCTCTCGATAAACAACATGCATGTGCGTGCATACGCACGTATCCGTCTATGTAGTTGAAACTTAATTAATAAAAATATTAGTCATATAAAATCAAATTAGATCTCATTTTACACAAAGAAAATTCTATTTTGATAGGGGATGAAAATCAATATAGTCAATTTTATACAGTTAGTAAGATGACAAATAAAGTTGGTGAAAGCTTCGTTGTTATTGGAAGATTATGACTTATCATATATGGGTTCGAACTTTTATGTTAATTAGGGGATTTATAGGAATTCCTTTCACTCTTCAAGCTATATCATATCAGGTCTTTGTGATCAAATCATTTCACAAATCATATGGTTTTAAGGCATAATACTTTTTATTCTTAATTTTGGGGCTTACCTCCTAATTTGATAACCTAAGGTGATAAATAGATAATTGAACATGTGCATGATTCTATTTATTCCCTTTCATTAAAAATAGTTGTAAATTAAAATATAATTGATTAAATCACACTTTAGATTTGAATAAATTGTTTTTTTGTTACTAAAAGTTATCTTAAAAACTTTAATATTAAGTTTATAGCATAAATAAATTAAAACTTTGAGCTCTATTTTTTAGTTAAAGTGTAAATTATAATGTTTGTAAATTTTAATGTTGCTTACCTTATATGTGAAAATTTGAATTTTAAATAAATTTGATAAATTATTTATACCTATTTATTAAGTTGGGACAAAACTCAGAAGATAATGATGACTATTTACTCCTATTATCTAAATTAAAAATTGAGGGATCTATTGTAGAAGTATCATTTGCTTATTCTAAAAATATAATAATGGATTTTGAGTAATAAATTATATTTTTATTAATAGAAAATTATAAATTCTAATTTATATTGAGTTTTAAGTAAGATTTTAAATTTTAAAGTATAATACAAACAATAAAATGTTTTAATTTTATTCTATCATGTAATTTCATATTATTTAAATATTTTAATTATTGTATGAAATTAACGATAAAATTAAAAAAAAATTAAAATGTCCACTTTAAATAAAGGAAACCAAATATAGGGATGACTTTGTCTTTTTAATAAAAGTATTGGTTATTTCATAAAAAAGGATAATTTTCTAGTACATAGGCATTTATTGTGCATTTAGTGTTAAGTACTCTCTTAACATCAAACTTTTTTTATGTGAGCTAAAAAAAAAAAAATTGTATAGTGCTCCTTAGGAACAAGTTGAATATTTGATCTATGAAGAAATATACCTACTCTATACTATTTTATCTATCTAAAATTTAGTTATCTACATTTAAATGAGTACTTTAAAAGGAAAAAGAATTTAAATTTAAATTTTTAGTAGAATTAGTGGTGAGAGATCATATATCAAAGGAGCCATGGGTAGCAATGGACCCAACCAAACCCAAGACTCAACGGTAGACTCGACCTCGGGTCCAGGTATGGGTCCAAATTTTGGAACCAAATACTATTCGAGTCTAGCTGGACCTAACCCGTACCCGTTATCATAGGGTATGTGATGTGAATCATGTGTCTTTAGGCACATGTTAAGTGTTCATATTTTCACAATATTGGCAGCATTTACAATATTATTGGCAAAAGAAAGAAGCTCATAGTCATTGGATATATGATTGTAAAAAAAAGGGAAAAAAAAAAAACTCAGTGTCATAGAGTGGCAGTGGATCCAACCAGACCAGACACTTGACAAGTAGACCCGGGGCCTGACGGATCCGAGTATGGGTTCAAATTTTGTACTTGAACACTATTCGGGTCTAAATCAAGGTCCAGCCATACCTGACTCGTTGCCAACCCTAAAAGGGACATAGTATCAATTGTAGTATCTTCCGCCATTAAAAGTATTAAGTTTATTATTTTGTCTGTGATTTTGAAAAGATAGAAGGTAAGGCCAGTTTTCTGTTTCTATTAACAAAGTATGATCCCTAACCAAGGCATTCAAGCCCACAATAGGGTTCCTGTTATGTTAACTTTAAAAAACATTGACAGTAGAATAGTCAAGCATACTTTAAATTAACCTTCAATACATAACATGTTTTCTTAAATTTCTTCTTGTGTGTTCTTTGCCTGAAGTTTGTGTCTTCTTTTTGGCGTTTTGGGCATATACATTCCTTATCAGTATTGTATTTGATTTTGAGATATGGCTTTTCACAAGATTTTCTTAGCAAGTGTTAGTTCTTTTCCATTTCTTTGACAACTCAACTTGGTTGCACAATCTTTCTAAAGCATGAAGAACATATTGGTACAATTCACCAAAACTAGTGTTTTGTATTGCAAGCCCTTGATTTTCCATTGTTTTTGTGGCTTCTTTGCCTAAAGTTGGTGGCACTGATTCAAGATAAAACTGTATTAAATTGACATCATCAATTCCGCCAATCTTATGATATCTCTTGTTCATTTCAGAAAAATGTTTCTCCAGATCTTGTCTTTTGAAAGAACAACATTTTAACTGAAAAAAATTCTTCTCTTGCAACAATTTGTTCATGCTTTATTGGGCCAGTAAATTCAAAGACTATGTAGTTAAGGAACTCGAGTATAGACTCACTATTTCTAAAGATTGATTTCTCTTGGGTCAGATAAGTTCTTTAGAAAGGAACTTACATGATGGGATTTTCTGAAGGCATTGGTATTTGTATGGGAATGGAAGAGGCTACAACATCAGAAACAATGACATTAGACTCTGTGTCAAAATTTTGAATCATTTGTGTTTCATGCTTAGGTTGTGGAGGCTGTGTAACGGCTGGTGTTGAGGTTGTTTGTGGACTAGGTATAGGTTGGGAAGATGAAGCTGGTGTATTTGGGTTTTGACGTTTTCTTAGCTGAGGAAACAACAAATGTTCAGAGAATTGTCTCTCTTGTTCAAATGTTCTGAGGGGTCTAAAACCATAATTCCTAGGAAGAATTAAACCTGTTGAAGGGTAGAGGGTTATAGTCGGAGGGAATGGGTCTGGATTTCTTAAGGTGGGATACGTTTGGGTATTTGGCATTGGTAAAAAAGGCTGGTATTGTGTCTTTTACTTGGTTTTGATGTTCTTCACCAGATGAAACTTCAATGGACTTCCAAAGGACTACACTACAAAACCCTGACCTTACCTTGGATTGCTTCCATAGATCAGACACACAGTTTAGAAATAATTAGACAATAAAATTTGAGAGACTGTTGTGCTAATTCCCATACCGAGTTTCTCAAAAAATGTACAAATCCTCTTTGGAGAAACCATAATTTTTATGTCAAATTACCCTTCAAGAAGAATAAAGATATAAATCCCACAAAAGCTTCACACAGAGGTTTGAATCCATAACTATTAGAACATGCTAAACTGGAAATTCAAGATTTGATAAAGGAAAAGCTGATTGAACCTACAAGTTTTCCTTGGGCTTGCGAAGCATTTTATGTCAATAAAAGAGCGGAATATCATCAATAGAATATTATCGATATTTATTATATCTAACTTAAGGTTCGGAGGCTCCCAAGTTGTTATCATATTTCTCAATTGACTTGTGTTCACGAACCTACTCATGTTTTATATATAACTAGATGTTATATGTGCCAGATTGGTCAATGTCACAACTATAAAAAACATGAAGATGTTAAAATTGAAAATAATTACAAAAGCACATGTCATGGGTAGATGCAACTTATGCAGCAACTGATAAACTTGAATATGGCCACACAATTTTTAAAATTTTGGCACCATGAAATTTTGGGATTGGCAAGAAATGAACGCAAACATATAGTAAAGCACCATATAGAAACAAATTAAAGTCAGATGGATGTAAAAAATTCAAAATAAATCAATGCAAATCTTACAAAATATGTACCATAAAATGTCAGTGTCACAAGAACCTTTAACATATACCACGTTAGAACTTGAGATATAAAAAACAGAGATATTAAAATTAAAAAAAAAAAGATTGAATACACATATACATGTTATGGGTAGGTGCAACTTATGTAGCAACTCATAGATTGAATACAATCATGCAATTTTCAGAATTTTGGCATCACGAAGATTTGGGATTGGCAAGAAATGAGCACAAATCTCTAGAAAAACATATTGTAAAAGCAAATTAACATCAGATAGATGTCAAAAACTCAAAATAAATCAACACAAATATTACATGATATGTTCTAGAAATGTCAGTGTCACATGAGCCTTTAACATAGACTATATTATAAATTGAATACAAAAATGCTAAAATGCAAAATAAATTGAATACAAAAACAAACAGTATGGATAAATGCAGCTTATGCAACAACTCATAAATTTAATACATACAAATTTTAGATTTTTGGCATCTCAAAAGTTTGGGATTGGCAAAAAGTGAATACAAACCTATAGAACAACATAATGTAAAAACAAATTAAAGTCAGATAGATGTCAAAAACTAAAAATAAATCAACATAAATCTTACATGATATGTGCCAAAAATTTCAATGTCACATGAACCCTTAACATAGACTACATTATAACTTTAGATATAAAAAACATATAGATGTTAAAATGCAAAATAAATTGAATACATAAACACATGTTATGGATAAATACAACTTATGCAGCTGCTCATATATTGAGAATACAATCACACTATTGTTATACACCTCATGCATAAAAATAGATTGAGAATATAATCACACATGTTATGAACAAATTGGGAATACAATCACATATGTTATGGATAAATGCATTGAGAATATAATCACACATGTTATGGATAAATGCAGCTTATGCGGCAGCTCATACATTGGGAATACAATCACACATATTATGGATAAATGCAGTTTATACATTGACAATACAATCACACAATGAGAATACAATCACACATGTTATGGATAAATGCAGCTCATACATTGAGAATACAATCACAAATGTTATGGATAAATACAACTTATGTAGCTGCTCCTACATTGAGAATACAACAGTTGCAATTGTCAAAAAATTAATACAAACCTATGGAATAACATACCGTAAAAAAAATTAAAGTCGGATAGATGTCAAAACCTCAAAATAGATCAACACAAGAAATGTCAACGTCACATGAACCTTTAACATGGACTACATTATAACTTCGGATATAAAAAAACATAAAGATGTTAAAACGTAACATAAATTGAATATAAAGACATGTTAGGGGTAATTGCAACTTATGCAACAACTCATAAATTGAATACAATCACACAATGTTTAGTTTTTTGGCAATATAAATGTTTGAGATAGGCAAGAAATTAACACAAACCTATAGAATAACATACTGTAAAAACAAATTAAAGTCAAATAGATGTCAAAAACTCAAAATAAATCAACATAAACATACATCCATAATTCCATACTAAACCCTTAACCAATTCATTACTATAGTCCAAGCAATCAGATCCAGGTTGTAGTGAAAAAAATGTCATTGTAAACTGTAAAAATAGGATACCGGTTTTAAGAACAGGCTAATAAAACCCAAATTGTAGGTAAAAAAATACATAAAAAAGAGGAAAGACCAACAAAAAATGGGCAAAAACAACAGAAGAAAATGCACAACTAAAAACCCCAATAAATTAGTCAATCTCTTCTATTGAAGAAGAGAGAGAGAGAGAGAGATAGTACCTTGTTGAGGCAAGTGTTGGCAAGAGGCAGTTGCAGAAGAGAGGCACACGAATGCAGGAGGGAGATGCGGCTACAGTTTACAAGGCAATGAGAAATCAAAATGTTTTTTTTTGCTCCTAAATAGGAATGCTAGATCGGCCGAGTTTCGGTGTCCAAAAATTTTCAAAAAATATTAAAAACCCTAAAAATATTGGGAATGGTGCATTATGTAATGTCATTATTTCACAAAAATATGTGAATATTGAGGCGCCACTTCCAGTCTAGATGTTTGTTGACTATTACATTCATATTACTAAAAAAAAACTTATAATAATGGTGGGTATCAATACATGGTCGAAATATAGTGCAACAGTTGAAATACAACCTAATATCAAATTGAAGGACATCATTCTTCCTCTTCATACCGTAAATTGATCACTTTACAAAAATATGCTGCACATTTTGTGAATGATATCCAGTACACAATAGACATTTGAGAGGGGCAAATGTTGCATTATCTTTAAGTAACACAAGGGCTAATATTGACCATAGTGAAGAGCCATAAATGTACCTTGAACAACACGAGAGAGAAAGTTAGGATGGGACATATTCAAAGAGAGAGAGAGAGAGAAAATCCAATTCAAGAGAGAGTGAAAAAATGAAAAAAAAAGAAAAAAACAATCCAATATTCAAGAGAAGGAATCCAAAAGTGAATATGGAAAAAGAAAGCTCACTCTAAAGAGAGAGAAGAATAAAAGAAAAACTCAATTCAATACTCAAGAGAAAGGGAGAGAGAATTTCACATACTTAGGAATTGGGCTTGGGTCAAGGCGGTAGTAGCTGAGTTTCCATAGTACCACGTCTCAAGTTTCGTTCCTATATAACCTTATCAAAAAAGGAAGAAGAGAATTTCCCAAACCCAATCCATTATTCAATTGGAGCTAAGGAATTTGTTATAAATTAACAAGAAACTAAATCACAATAGATTAACCAAGAGAATTTAAAATTATTCCAAACGCTGATCTTATTGTTGTCTCTACAATAAAAAAACATAGATCTTTATATCTTCCATTTAAAGGCCCGACATAATTGCTTTGCAACGGGAAAGCATTGCAAGAGAGAAAGGAGAGGGGGAGAGAAATCCTATATGAACCTCGTATATCACAAAGATTTTCGATATTAAAACTACATTTTTCGATACTATTTAATGGTGTGCCTTACTTTGATTATTTCGGGCCTCAACCTTATACAAACCACACCTTTTCCTTAAAATTTTTTAAAGACCTCAAATAATAAAAAAAACTGAAAACCAGGTAATCACTGGATCACCTAGTTCATTGAGATAGTTTTGTTTGCGAATTAGCCAGTTTATGAGGAAAACCAACCAGTTCTTGAGATTATTGGGGTTTTGAATAAGCTCAACTGCTTCCTGATATGGATAGGTTAGCTTTGATCCGAATCACTGATTTTTTAAACAATGTATAGAATAGATAAGCATCTAAGAATTAAAAATAAAGGTATTATATATTGTATATATTAAAGATGGTAACAAGAGTCTTGAGGCAGATGTCATGAATAGGATGGCATGTGGGTATTGCTCTCTTCTCATATTATAGGATAATCATAAACACTTGTAGATGTAGATAGTTCAGGATTGGTAAGACTAGAAGGGTGTGGTTGGCATACGGATGTATCTGTAGCTGTAGAGGTCAGGTGCACCTCCAAATTTTATCACGGTATATAATTTTGATGTAAAATGTTTTTAGGATTATCTAAAAATCTATTTTTATATCTAATTATCAAATTTTAAATTTCACAAATGGTTAAAATCAAGTAGATCTATAAATATATGAAAACCTTGAAAATGGACAGTGTAGATAATATGTTGTAAAATACATTATTTCTGATACTTAAAATCTTTTTATTTTTCGTGGTCATACATCTCAATGTCGAGATGATCAATCAAAGGGTTTTTCAACATTAAAACTATTATTTCTGATGGATTTTTGAGTTGCATATGTCGTTCTACATTATAAGGTTTGCATCCTTATATAAACTTTTTCCATAATAGGATAGCATGTGGGTACCACTCTCTTCCCATATATAGGAAAATCTTTAACACTTGTACCTAAAGATAGTCTAGTGTTGGTAATAATATGGAAATCATTGGATTGTCATTCACACTTGTAATCATAGACTATCTAGGGTCGGTATGACATGATCCATTTGATCATCATAACCTTATGACTAAGCATCTAGAATTATAGCCATTGTAGGAATGAACTCTCGACATAGGTAGTCAGGATAGTGGGTGCCACAATATGAAGTCTTAAGTTCCATTACAATCATGGATACGGCCTGCGGCAGATGGCTACAGCCAGCTAGACAATTTGCTAAAAAACAGATGGAAGAGTATGTCGGGCAAAGAAAGGTGTTCCGTGGTCCGAACTCATTTATCCCATAATCAATATGCGATTTTAAAGAGCTTTAAGGCCCATTGATCACGTTTTCGATTAACATGTCGCAAACACTCAGTCATATATATATAATCTAGGGCTTGTATAATATGATCCATATGGTTATCATAACCTCATCACCGCAAGGTTGTCACAATCCCCTCGTGAGGTTATCACTGTCCATTGTTTTGGATTGATGGAGATAAGGGGTTACCACTTACAATTCACTTCTGACATATTGATTTTTTTTTGGGTAAGTACTTCTTGACCCATTGATTGAAGAAAAAAGTTTATATAAAGTTGCAACCTTAACATGTAGAATTAAAGATGCACCTCAAAAATCCATCGAAAAATGTTGTCTTAATGTTGAAAAACCCTCCAATTGATTATCTTGAAAACATGATGTATGAATATTATAAAAAACAAAAAAAGATTTTGAGTCTCATAAATGTTGCATCTTGGAACACATTATCTAGACCATTTATTTTTAGTGTTTTTATATATTTATAGATCTACTTGATTTTAACCATTTATAGAGTTTAAAATTTTATAATTAGATATGAAAATAAATTGATTTTAACCATTTATAGAGTTTAAAATTGTATTATTAAATATGAAAATAAATTTTGAGATGATCCTAAAAACCTTTTACACCAAGTTTATATATTATGATAAAAATTTGGAGGTACGTCTTGATTGGAATCGGATTGTTTAAAGTTTGGAACCTTATAGAAACCAAACCCTTGAAACAGGCAAGAACCACTGACCACGGTGAAATGGGAACTACATAGTTATTGTGACCCCACTAATCTCTATCTTATGTGGCAAAATATCTGATCTGTCTCTGTAATTTGGCAGCTTCATCTCTGAACAACATTTGTCAAGGACCTCTCTCTCTAACAAGAAAGAGAATGCTGCCAATTAATCATTTGGGCTTTACGGGTTTCCCATAAGCTACCGCTCAGCCAACTCAAAACCCTAGACATAAGCTATCCTCACCGTAGTTGTGTTTTCTAGGGTTAATTCCTGCAAAAAACAGCTTGTGACCAATTTAAAGCCATGGTTTCTCCTTTCAATGTTCCTTACTGACTCTATGTTCTCTAGGGATTCCAACCTGCATGATACAGCTCAAAATCTGAGTTCCAAGCCATTGAACCCTGTGTTGCTGAGATTCCTAGGGTTTTGGGAAGATCGCATAGACCCCATGTATCTCTCAGATAAGCAGAGGCAAAGGGAATTCTACAAAGATGAACCCAGAACCATTATAATGGCTCCTGTAACAAATGGTTTTAGGGCACCAACAATGCAGCAACAGCAGCAACAACAGCAACAACAAATGGTGCTTGCAGAGAGTAGTGGTGAAGACCACGAAGCAAAGGCCCAAAAGAAGAGGGCTGAGACATGGGCCCAAGATGAGATTCTGGCTTTGATCGCTCTGAGAAAAGAGATGGATGGGCACTTCAATACCTCAAAGTCCAACAAGCATCTGTGGGAGCAAATCTCGTTGAAGATGCGGGAGAAAGGGTTTGATAGATCCCCAAATATGTGCACCGATAAGTGGAGGAATTTATTGAAAGAGTACAAGAAGGCCAAACACCAGGATAGAGGGGGAGGGTCTGCTAAGGTTTCATATTACAAGGAATTGGATGATTTGGTGAGAGAGAGGGACAAGATTGTGACATACAAGAGCCCTCAGGCAAAAGTGGAGTCATACATGCAGTATTCTGATAAAGGTATGCTCTTGATTTTACTGAAACTTGTTTTTTCTTAGGTATGAAGTTTCTAAAAGGCCTAGGCTTTGTGAAAACCAAATAAATCATCACTTTAAATACTCGTGAAAGCACTTTGGGCAATGGAAATCTATATGATGGTTCTAAAATCAATTTGCAACACCGACAGTAAAATTTGAAACTCAAAAAAATGTACGCCGATCTTTGAACACTTATTTTTAGGGCGACATGGACAGTCTAGATAATTTGTTAAAATATACATATCTTTAGAGCTTCAAATCCAAATTGTTTTTCACAACCATAATGTTCAAGCCGAGATGATCGATGTAAAGGTTTTCCTATGCTTGAATTACAATTTTCGATGAGTTATTAGGTAAGGCTTTACTTATATGATAGGGCTGCAGCCCTATAATGTTCAAGTCGAGATGATCGATGTAAAGGTTTTCCTATGCTTGAATTACAATTTTCGATGAGTTATTAGGTAAGGCTTTACTTATATGATAGGGCTGCAGCCCTATCAAATCGCCCTATCAAATCGATTTCCTTTTCTTAGTCTTTTTTTTTTAAAGAAAGAAAAGAAACGACAGAAAGAGTTGGACTTCTTTGCATTCTAGCTGGACTTCTGTGCATTTTCTTGTGGTGAGTGGTGCTTAAATTATTCATTCCTGTTTAGCTAAGCTGTTTGATATGCTAAGATTCACAATTTGCTATTACGTATTGTTTCTCTTAATGTCGTGTCTTTTGCAATGTAAATTTTAGTATGTTGAGTAACCGGTATCATATAGTGTTTCTCTAGTGTTGATATCTTTTGCTTCTATTGTATGATTTGCTAATTGATCTTATCTCACACCAGGGTTGAGAGTGTACTGAAAGAATTAATTGGGTTTATGTAGAAAGCTTGTCGATATGTTATGGCATTGACATCCAATACTTTAAGTTTTTAGTAAATACAATAGTTGCGGTTGTAGATGTATTTTGGTGTATTCTAGGTCTGCTAATTTAGTTTATGGAAAATTTTCTCTATTTATGTGGCCTTTTTTTTCCTCTATGGGGAGCAAAAGGGACAAAAGTTTTGGTGCAATCAATTTGGAAAAGAACAATAACATGCTATGCTTGGGAATAAACTCTAGCAGTCCAGAATGATAAAGTAATCATTGATCGTTTTCATTCTTTTTTTCTCTTGTTGTTTCTCCATTTAATTGCATGCCCAGCTGAGTAGTAAAGCAATCTATTATTGATGATTAATGAATTCCAAGAAACTTAATTTGAAAAAGAACAGTTTCAAAAGAAAAGAAAAAAGCAACCACAGCCAAGGTCCAAAAGACCCTTCCTTGAGGCTCATAAGCTCGTGCCATAATTTCTCTCAATATAATGTTTAGTTACTTGAATCATCACATCTGACGTGCTTCTCTTCTGACAACCACCACCACCTTGTTACTTGATGTGTAGTTTCACCTTCTTAGGTTCTAAAATGCTCAACTGGCACTCGCTTTAAGAATCGCAACATGGCAAACTTGCCAAAATTCTCTCTGGCAAATGCTTTTCAAAACCAATTCTCATCATTGAAAAGCGGTCCGTCCAGTGCCTAGGAAACCGGGTAGGCGGGCCTGGATGCATAACCTAGGCCTTGGAGGACCAACAAGGCGAGTTGTCCTTGGGTGCCCACCTAGGGACCCTAGGCACCTGCCTAGGCGGGTGCCCAGGGGTGCACCCGCTTACGTGCAACAGTACCCATTGGGTGGGGTATTTTTGGTATTTTTTTTTGTTTGGATTATAAACAATGCATGAATATGCATTTTTGCTACAAAATCTAGACCTAAAATAGGATTACTGGACACCTCTTGTCCCCTTTCGAACTAACCTGGGCGGCCGCCTAGGCGATGGGCAGCCTAGACCACCCCGGCCGCCTAGGCGGCGCCCGACGATTTTTGGAACACTGGTTCTCATTGTTAGTGTGGGGTGATGCTCATAGCATGTTGTCCCCTACAATGCTTTCTTTTTCTGTTTTCTACAGTGGCTTTCCTCTCTTAAATGCTTTCTTTTTCTGTTTTCTACAGTGGCTTTCCTCTCTTAAATGCTTTCTTATTCTGTTTTCTACAGTGGTTTTCCTCTCTTAGCTGAATTGGAGAGCTCTAAATATTTATTTTAAACTACTATAAGGATCTCTGATAATATTCTTCTTATCAAATTTTCTTGTTATTTGAATGTTTTGTTCCACAACTTGCATAACCGCCTAAACAGAGAGTCATGAAAGGAGACCCAAAAATAACATATTGTAAACCCGCATTTTTCCATTATCGATGCTGACTATGCACAAATTTTTCTTTCCTTCTTCCCAAAGCCCTGTATCAGGAACCATGTAGCAGCAACTTTGATTTTTTTCTTTTTCTACAACCCCTGCTACTCTTAACATCATGCACTGGTGAGCTAGGTTTGACATCATCACTAGCTATTTCCCAGCTAAATATACACATCTGCAACATCCGTAAATATGATTGTTTTTAATACCCTAGAACGATATCTCTCTTTGTTCTTTCTTTGTTTTACATCCTCATATGAGGTTGATATGTGTGGTTTTCTTTAGACCTTCAATAAGATTTTGACAATATGGGTGATTCTTATTTGTAACTTGCTGACTAGGTAATGCTTACAATTACTTGTGTTTATGCTTTTCATATGCAGGCCTTGATGATGGTGCCATCCCCTTTGGACCTGTAGAAGGTAGTTGTTGTTGACAATTCCCTTGATGTGTTCAACTCTACTGTAAAATATTTGCTGCTACCCAGTTTGAAAAAAAAAAAAATTTGTTTACTTAGTCAATAGCAATGTTTGAAGAATATTATAATTATTTTAGTTACTTATTATTTCTGAGGAGGCTTTCATTTTTTGTTTTATCGAGATTCATTTTCCTCATGGGTTAATACTGTTTTAGGTATATGCTGGGATGAGAACAGGGGAGGTAGGGAAAAAATGGTAGTTGTTACGGATGTTTCCTACTGCCAGAAAGCAGAGCATAATTTCTATATTGTTAAATATGGATTCTTTTTGAAGAAATTGATAGTGAAACTAAAGAAAAAGGTGCTATTTAGAAAGTGGCCTTTCCCTAGAAAGCATTCCTTCACTCTGTTATATTGGACAAGAATAGAATATTAAATGCTTTTATTTGAGAACTGAGACAAGAGATAGCTTGTCTTTAGTCAAGCTTGATTTGAACATGTTCTCCAAGAGTTCTTTTGTTCGTAGATCTCCCTTTCTCTCTCTCTCTCTCTCTCTCTCTCTCTCTCTCTCTCTCTCTCTCTCTCTCTCTCTCTCTCTCTCTCTCTCTCTCAATAACTGTTTTATTGATGTAAAGAACGTGTACAAAATTCTATTCTTCCAAATAACTGGGTGCATATTGTGATCTTTCATTGTGTTTGATCCTATTCTTCATGCTTCTTTGTTTTTGCCGTGCACCCTGAACAGCTTTGGCATTAAATTATCATGGGAAAGCTTTCTATGTTCCCCCTACAACATAGAAGTTCTATCCTCCCCCTACCATTCAGCCGTCCCTTTTTTAATCAAGAGAGTCACTTACCGTTTGATCTTAGATCTGACGTCTCAAAGTATTTTATTTTTATTTTTTTTAATACAAATTTTCTGAATATGAAATTTGGTACGTGCCATCTTCTCATTGGGGCGCACCTATAAAAAATATTAACAATAATTTTTCAATAAGATATAATGACCAAAATACCCCTTGAAACTTTCAAATGTATTTTAGTCATTTTATTTTATTGAAAATATTTTTTTTAATATTTTTCGGTAGTGCGAGTTTAATAGAGGAATGGACGTCCAAAATTTGGTGTCAAAATAGTTTATAGAGAAAAATTAAAAATAAAATAGTATAGAGATGTGACATTGTGATTGGGGCAATCTTAGCCCTCCATTAAAAAATGGACGGTTGAATAAGGAGGAGGATAGAACTTCTATGTTGTAGGGGAACATAGAAAGCTTTCCCAATTATCATTTGATGTGTTTCATAAAGAATTATTGTTCCTGTAGTGGCCATACTTATTGGTTGCATTACCTCTTTCTATGATAAGAATTAATGGTCATTTGTCTTTCCTTTGTTGTGGTTACTTGCAAAATGTTTAATTGGTGCCATTTTCTTGGATGAATATGACTGCTACATCTTTTTTTCCTATACACACTCCAATAGGTCCTTTGCTTTTTGGGTAAGTAATCAATGTATTTTAAAGGACTGAAATATGAGTCATGGTCATGATTTATTATAAGATGGTCCTATATAGAGGAAAAGGACAAAATATCAAGTTCCTCTGAGAGGTATATGTATGTACTATTTGTGGGAACTTGACAATGACATACCACAAGTATACTAAGTTAACAAAAAAATCTGCTTTCCATAGTATAGGCCTCTTTCGACGTCTTAGTACTCATAGCAAAGAAATGGTCCTTGTTACGTTTATCAGCGGTCATCGCCATATCATCTAGGGCTATTTTCTTTATTTTCTGGAATTCAGAGGTCTTTGGTTTGTCTTAGGGGTATTATGCGGTGTTTTGGCATATGCTGTGTTTCAAAAGAAAGGTTCCCCCACGAATTATGGCTGGCTAGGTTGGGACCGAATCATTCTTAAATGGGTGTTGAAGAAAGCATAGCTATTCTTAATACAACATGCACGCAAACTGGGCTTTAAGGTTCTATACTGTAGAATTTTTAGCTAGATCGTAGAACAACCAATAGTTGTTGGAGGCAGGAGCTGGGTCAGTTTGGGGAATGCCAAACTGCCATTGGATGAAAGCTCCTTGGGGTAAGGATCAACGTTCGTGCATTCAACAAGTTAAGGAACTAGATCCTAGGATACCTGGTAGCGAGATCCCATGTCAATAGGATCGAGGTTTTGACTTAGAGGGATCTAAGCGCCACTATGCATGAAAAGAGATCAATTAATAGTAAATAATAAAATTAGAATCTATCCAATCCTTGCTGGATCCATTATCATGCACCTTAGCTTTATTACCAATGCCATAGTTATAGTATTCCAATTTACTGTAATAATACAGTTTAATAATATACTATGATATTTCTTAATACCATAATTTTAGTATGCACAATGTGATATGCACCACAGTTTAACATATTCTAAAGAAATAAATATATAATATCAAGAAGAGGAGCAATAGTTTAATTAATAGTATTGCTTCTCTCTTTGGACGGATTCTACAAGCATGTAGACCGAGATCCTATTTTATAGGGTTGGGAGCTAGATTTCTATTTCTCTAAACCCAATTTTCTCTAAGATCCGTTAGAGGAACTGCAGGATAAAGTTCCTAATGTGGGGCCGTTGCTTACCCACAAGGTTCCTGCAACTACGGAACAACCATACGCATACTGATTAATCTCTTCTAGTAGATATGAAAATAAATAAATATTTTTGAGCCTCATGGAGACCCAATAAGAACCTGGAAGCGAAGTTCTTCTAATTTTCTTTGACCTCTTTCATTCTTTCTAGAAGCTTGCATAACAATATTGTAAAAAAATGGTAGAATCTCTACTTATCAAAGGGAAAAGACAAAATGGAACTGTATCTTTGGGTATCTTTCTTTGTGAACCTTGCCATTAACATAAAATTTTAATAGGTTTCTTTTCCTGAAGCCCTAGGTTTCCTATCATAGAGGTGTCCTCTTCTCGGAATATTTAATTGCATACCCAAAGTAAGTTCTCATTTTCCTTCTAGGTTTTGTCATGGAAAACCTAATTGATGGCCAACTTCTAAAAGTATATTTTTAAAATATTTTGTCCCAAAAATGAAAATAATATAAAATGTTACTTTAGGGGCCATCCATTTTAGCTTTACTTATTTAAAACATCAACATTTCAAGTCTCTTTTAGTTCTGCTGAGGGCGGAGACTGAAAAGCCTTCCTAAGACGAATTGAAAAAGGAAAATGTTCCAAAATCTTTCCAAAAGTACTTGTAGGGATTGTTCTTTATATTTCCTAATGTATCCTTGCCCTTTTAGGAATCTTTTACTGAAACGAACTCCTCAGGTTTTGCAAAAAGGACTAAATTTGATAATTTATCCGTACATATTTATTTGGTTACAACTTTGATAAACTTGTTCCTAAATTTCTAACCCACTACTCTTTCTAAAAGTCCATTGGCTGCTTCACTGACACTACACATTCCGACACACTTGCAACTTAGTAACTGACGCAGGTAACAGGACCATAGTTACATGGATCTTCCATCTATGGTGGTGCTTCCACTCTCAAAACATGGTATGGAAGTGAGAATGCATTTCCTTTCTCTTAGAAATGTGCCCCTCCTTTCCTCGGTAACTCTTCCCACATATCTTGGCAAGGAAGAGCCCTCCTCTTCTTTGGCAGGCTCCATGGTGGAACCTATAAAATGCGTCATTGCCTCATATGGTAATTTGGGATGTAAAGAATGGCTAATTTTTGTATTAGACCAAGTTGGGAAAAAATTCAAGCATCAAAATACCTTAAGTATTTTTTAGTTTATTTTATTTTTTTAAATATTTATTTATCTTTCATATATATTGTATATCACTCCCATGGCACGCCCTAGCCAGGGAGCTTCTGGCAAGCAACGATCCCATACACTGCATCCCACTTTTGATCCTAGTAACCTGCTCTCAACAGAAATGAATTTGACTATAAACATATGTATGCACCTCACACTCTAGCAACTCATTATGAAACTAAAATGGGTGGTTCCACTCAGCCTTTGGATAAAATACAATGAAATTTTCTACACCATTTGGACAGTCCTGCTTTAATCTCCACACTACCGTTGCCAGTAAAATTGAAGGGTTCTCATGGGAATGAATGAGATGCTAAAATTGCTTGAAATCTTCTAAGATCATTAGATAAATTGGTTAAAAGGCAGATAAAGTAGTGTGATAGGGATAGTTATCATGGAGGTCTGTATTATTAATTTATTATTTATTGCTGTTGGTATTGTTATTATTATTTATATTATTATAAATAGTTGTTGTTGATGTTGTTTTTGTTATTATTATTATTGTTGCTGTTGTTGCCATTGTTGTTGTTATTGATATATAACTTTTATCAAAGAAGTAATGTGCATTCAAAATGGGAAGGTCCTTAATTGCTGTAAAATATGATTTCTTACGTTCTTGTTTCCTAAGGCTGCATTTGAAAAGCTTCCGGAGTCCGTTCTGGGCTGTAATGCTTGAGATGTTGGTTGGCAGTCAATGCTCGATTTCAGATGTTTGGATGCACAGTTTCATTCATGCCATAACACACATTGATGCTAATAACTCGTGTTTCGCATTATATTTGTGAAGGGGTTGGGACCCCTTTTTTCAACTGTCGAACATGCAAGAAAGGGACTACATGCATAAGTCGTTACATGTGCCAAACAAATGCGGACCTGTCGACCTTGAGTTTGGTTCTCTATTTTCATAGTGTCACACGCTAGTGAAAAATGTGTGCAAAAGCATTATTGAGCTCTGTGGTATTCTCTCTACATTACTGCAGCCTCCTCATGACATTCTTCCGGCATCTTCATTATGAGGAGTTTGTGATTACATAAAGTGTTGTAGAGTCGTCTTTGACCCCAGTTTGGTTGTGTTAGCAAAACCTCTCCAAGTTATATCCCTTGAGATATCCGACATTTCCAATTTCTCCAGCCCTAATGGCTGCTTATTCTTTACTTCTAACTTGGGTTGAATCCTTTCCTATTGTAACTAACCTATGAGTGTCACTCCCCAACCCCTTGATCCTTCATCGCTTGATCCAGAATTTGCCTCTTTGTTATTGAGCATCCTTGTTTTCCATATCCGACTAGGGCTAGACTCCATGTCTCTTTCTACTCCCAAATATATGGCAATCAGAGTACCAAGTTAGGATCATAGTTAACAGATATTCCGCGGTCGCTTCCACTCTGGAAGAATGATACTGTGTTCCAAGACACAGGATCTCAATTCCAAGCATTTCCTTGATTTAGGGATCTTGATCAAGGAAATTGATGAACTAGATCCTAGGTTGATGTGATCCAGATCTCTATTCCCAAAATATGGTTCTATGAGTAATTGGAATCGTGATTCCTCAAACTTGGAATCAAGTATCTTCTACTTTGGGAGTGAGTTTCACATGCATAGTTTCGGGTTCATATAAAATGGGACGTGGATCTCTAATTTTTTATGACCTACAAACTTTCTAAAGGCCATGATTTCCTATATAGTTTATAATTTACAACCTTACACCTTGTGAATGGTGAGTAGTGTAGGAAAATCGAACCAAAACGGTTAACCAGACATGGAGCCAGAAGCGGTTGGCCTAACTGGGCTAGTCTCGGGTGGTCAAAAAAAAATTAAAAAATACAAAAAAAACTAATGAAATATAAAAAATATATTTAAAGCATGATTACACAAAACACATAAAAAAAAAGTTGGAAATTAATGAAAAAAATGGATTTTAAAGAATCGATTTGTGCTTAGGGTATTTTTGAAATTTTCTAAAAAAGATGGGAAAATGTAAAACTAAGTATTAATGGGCAAAACAATTTCCAATGGCAATCTTTGTCAAAATGACAAAAAAACATTAAAAAATGCATTACAAATAAAATCCCTTATTTTTTGGGATTTTATATAATATTTTTTTTATTTTTTAAAAAAATACTCGGCCAATTCACCAAAACCAGCCAAAACCAGAACCAGCCAGTGGCCAGTTTCGATCTAACCGGGTGATTAGAATTTGAAACGCCCAATTTTCCCTACACTGATCGTGACTTGTGACTAGTTTCAAAGAAAAGCAACAAGAGAGGGCAAGGAGAGAGAAGGAAGAGATAGAAAAGATAATTGAGTTGCGTTTTTAATCTAGGAATTGAGGTCACAATCAATAACCTTATCCTCCCTGGGTTTGGTTCATTGGGTCTTGTCCACCTCTAGAAGGACTTCTACTACATGAGTGTTGGTCACCCAAATTGAGCCACTCATAGGGTTGCCTCATAGGTGATGAAATAACATATATGCTTGAAAATGTGAGGTCTCTCTCGTTTATATCTTCTTGAGCCCCTAGCAATCTTTGGTGGAGAAGAGCTATTGAGAAATATATATGGCAATTCCTTTTTATGTATTTTGGAGTAGTAGTATTGCACTACCCTAAGTGTGTAGCGAGGATCAATACAACTTCTATAGCCAATATGATACAACAGATCTTCCAATACTAGTCATATTTATCTTTTATTTTGATTGTCATGGAACTGATATGCTCATTAGAGCTCATGCTCCATTTCATTAAAGACCCAAGGATTCTATATACCTCAGGAAAATAAAAATTAGCAATTGGATATTTAGTCCCTAAAAATGTATGTATAACGTCATAGAAAAGTTTCAGACAACTACATTTCTTTTTTCGCTTCCTCATTTAACATCAGATGTTACCAAGTTTGACAATGATTCACCTTGAGCAAAACGATGGAATGCGTCCTTTAATTCAAGGCAACCTCTAGCATTTTATATGTCAAGTTCCATTGAGTTGAAACATCAAGACATGTTTTCTTACTTTCAATTCTGAGTAGGTTAATTGTCTCATTAAAACTTCCTTGCCTAGCTTGTGAGGCCTTAGTACATTTTATCCTAATTTGGATTTTATAAACCACAATATTTATTATTTGTAAACCATCTTGCACAATTAAGGTCCAAAATGTGAGAGCAACATCGCACATGATACATCTTACCTTCAAAAGTAAGATGAATTCTGAATAGTTGAGGGTTGATGCAACGTCATTATTTATTGCATTGTCTAAAGTAATAGTAAACAATTTTTAATCAACCTTCCAATGCATTAAGAGATCCAAAACTTATGGAGGGCAAAATTATTTTTATTTTTATTTTTTATTCAATTTCGAAGGATGTATATTATGTTTTAGTTTTAGGCTTTATATCCAAGGCTTTTTAGTTTTTTTAAGGATTCTAAGGTTTAAGTTTTTATTTACATGTACTATTAACAATTATTGTTGACGAGACTGCTCACAAGGGTAAATTGTTGACGAGACTGCTCACAAGGGTAAATTTAAGTTAAGTTAGGATATCTGGGTCAATGTATTATTTGTTTGGATACTTTTTGTACTTGAAACATTAGATTATAATATATGAGGTGTGTGGGGCCTTGAGGCGATTATTCCATAATCCGCATGATTTCTAGAAATTGAAAAAGAAAGAAAAGCTTAGGCTTGTGCAACCCTAGCTCAGGTGTAGAGAAGATTATTGTGCTTGTGTTTGGCTTGTTCCTTGTTGATTTTATTGCTTCCTTATATTTTCTTGCATCAAAAACCAATTATAGCAGCATCATCTCTTGTATGAGGAGATGATATATATACAAAACTAAGTATTCAATTTTGGAAGTGCCTTGCTTCATCAATATAACGTGCAGCTAAGCACAAATGCCGTTGATTACAACATGATGACCATATTCAATGGTGAGGCTCCCACGGCTCAAAATTTCGAGCTTGGAATTTTCTGTAACTCCCCTTGTGTTATCTTTTGCATGTTGTAAATTTCGATAATATCTGATTTTATTGTACCACGGGAAACTATCTTAAATAATAGTTGAAGGTTACTTGCAGAAGTTCTAGAGCATTTGTGTTCCACATTCGAGAAAGGGTACTCATATAAGATGATCATTTTTGCAAGATCATTCCTACTCTCTCGAACAAATTGAAAATTCACTAAACCCCCTTCCCCTTTCTTCAATGATGCTACTAATAGATTTTGGCCCGAAGCGACATGTACTTGCTTTACACATCTTTCTAAATCATCATTATCACTAGAGCCTTTGCTCACTAATTTGGGGTCGACTATACGAACCTTGGTCTCCCATTCTGCTCTATCAAGAACTATACTCTTAGTGAGGCCATAGGTCCCCATATCTCTTCGCATTACTTCCAACTATATTCTTTTGGGCCCATCCCTTACCCTTTTTGAGCCTTCCACTTGAATCAACTCACATCTCGTAACAGGCATTGTACTGGGTCTACGTTGCACATGGCCGGCCTACCTAAGTTTACTCTCTCATCTTATCACCTATTGGAGCTACACTTAAGTTCTCCCTATTGTATTTATTTTAAATTCAATCCTTTCTTGTCTTGCCTTATCCATCTCAATATCCTCATTTCAGCTACACTCATCTTATGGGTATGTTGTTTCTTGACCGCCCAACATTCCGCCCCATAAAACAAAGTTGGTCACGCAACTATCCTATAGAACTTCCCCTCCAGCCTCATTGGTATGCGGCGATCACATAAAACTTGGTTGCACATCTCTACTTCCCCCCACCTAGCTCTAATTCTATGTGTGATATCTTCCTCAATCTCTGTATTTTCCTAGATTATCGACCCCAGATAATGAAAGTGCACAATTTTTGGTACTTTTTGGCCGTCAGTCTTAACTATTTCCTCATCTTTGCTCCTATTATTACTAAACTTAAATTCCATATACTCTATCTTAGTTCGGCTAATTTTAAAACCTTTAGATTCTAGAGCATCTTGCCAAAGTTCTAACTTTGTGTTGGGGCCGCTTTGTCTTATCGATCAAAATTATGTTGTCTGCAAACAACATACACCACACCACTGTACCTCATCTTGTTGGTGCCTAGTTAAGTTGACCATAACGAAGACAGAGGTATGGGCTCATTGCTGATCCCTAATTTATACCTATTGCCATTGAAAATTCATTTGTCTCTCTACTAGTTATCCATACACTAGTTAGTGCTCCCTCATACATATCTCTCACCAAGTCGATATAGTATCTACCTATCTTGAGACTCCTTTCTTTTCCAACACCCACCCAATTGATTCTTGAGGCATTCTATTATATGCTTTCTCTAGATCAATAAAGACCATGTGGAGGTCTTTCCTTTCGCCTTAAACTTCTCAATAAGTTGCCTAAGGAAGAAAATAGCCTCAATTATTGGCCTCCTTGACATAAAACCAAATTGGTTTTTTGATACACTCATTTCATGCTTTAATCGTTGCTCAATCACTCTCTGTTATAGCTTTATAGTGTGGCTCATAATTTTGATCCCTCGATAGTTCACACAATTCTTTATGTCTCCTTTGTTCTCTTGTAAATAGGTACCACAATGCTTTTCCTCCATTCGTCTTGCATTTTTTTTATCCTCAACACATCTTTCTAAATGTTTCTTCAAATGACTCGTCCCTTCTACACTAGATCCTTAATTGCTTAGTACAATGCCTACAACTTGCTGTCATGCTACCATCTTCATTTTTAATCTTATTAAATTCATCTCAAATCGACAAAGTGGCTTTTTGTTTGGAGGACAGCGAATGATTTCTCCACACTAGTACTTTGATCATGCAAAAGAATTCCAAATTTGATATGTTAAGAGAGTTTTCAATAGAGCAGATAAAATATTTTCCTTAGATAAAAGAATCCCTATACATGAATTTGTAGTCTAATTTGTCGAGATGTTAATGCGTCAAGCAATTGCTAGTAGTGGATGTATCCAGTCATGATAAAACCAGAGAATCATAGTTACTAATAGCAACACCAGTATCATATACATATGGAAACAAATTTAATCTATAAACTAGATATTCATGGTCATTAACAGTAACACCAGTATCATATACATATGGAAACCAATGTAATAAAGAAACTTTGTAATGGCGGCACCCAATAACATCTAGGGTTTACAAAAAATAAAATAAAATAAAAATGGAGAAAAATGATATTAGGAGAGAGGGATTCGCTATGGTTAAGGGCTTCCAACTTGTAGTCATGGAGCTGCAGGATGCACCTTATCACTTGAGTCACCTTGGAATAAACAGGACACTTAGTAGAAAGAAAGGGGAGATCGAGAGAGTTCACCTTAGCACTTGAGTCACCTCTTTTGATGTCCTGAGGGCTTCCAACTTGTAGTCACTGAGCTGCAGGATGCACTTGGCGAGCAGGGAAGCCTCTTACTGGTTAGAGGTCTGCCAGGGTTCCTGGTTTCTTTCTGTCTTAGAGAGACAGAGGCATTTGAAGCTTGATGGGTTAAGGTAAAATTTTCAGATGTTATAATCAAGTTATAAAAGGTTAGATTTCTAAATTTAATTCAATTAAGTCATTTTATTTCATCTTGAAATTGATTGATATATTAAATTTAATTAGCTAATTTAGGGGGAGGTTTTTTAATTTTTTTGGGACAATTAAGTTACATTAGTTTATTAATTTTTATAAAATTTTTATAAAATTTTTTCTTTAATATGTTAACTCTATCAAGCTAAAAGTAAGTACAAGGGGAGAATTTTAAGGGGGCCTGGATACCCACATACAGGTTCCACCCAAAAAATTGACTACCCACAGACAGGTGCCCCATACAAAATGCACAGATAGGCCAAAAAAATGCTTTACATATCTGATTTGAAACCATAAAAGAGATCAAAGCCATACTGAGATAGGCAGACCAAGCAAACACAGTTCCCTATGAGTTAATTAGATTGGCTGGAGATAAGATAGTGGCTGCCTTAACTAAGGAATTCGTGTCACCATTTGCTTCTCCAAATGTGTCTCCACATAATTTATGGGGTCCTACTGTGATGGCAAATTTCCTCAAAATATGCTGTCGAGCCTCCAAGGCCAAGGGGCTGAGCTTGAGGCCCAGGATATCACTCAGAAAGAATCACCTTCAATGGTTGGAGACTGACCCCAAGCGAGGTTGAATTTTCTGAGTACACTGTGCTGTACACTGTCCTATATAATGTATTATATAGTCGAAGCCCAAAATGCCAAATACTTATAATATAGCATCCAAACTCCACAGACCAAATAGTCATGATACACTTATCCAAGTTTTATCAAATCTTCCGATTAAACACAAAATTTTTAATTAAATTCACCTTGGAACCATGAAAAAGTTGGTTCTACGCAGGCCCCAACCCCAACCCCCCCCTTCTTTCAGGGGGAAAAGACAAAATGCCCCTCTTGTGGGTATTTGTATGCCCACTTATGTGGGCACATAATTACTGACGATGCACCACATCTATGCAGTGTGCTCAAGGGCATAACCATTTTGATGCTGCTGTCTCAACAACTTGGTTGACCCTTGCACCCCCTAAGGTGCAAGCATTGAAGTAGTTGGTCGTCTCAAAGAAAGCCCTAACTTAGGCCACTTTCAGAGAAGATGAATCCTCCTCTCCAATAGATTCCCAATGTGCAAATAGCAAAAAGAAAAACATCAACCACTCTTCATCCATTGAGAGAGAACCACACAACTAGGGTCTTTCATCCTTAGGAATATCACCTGGAATTGGGTCACCTTGGAATCCATCTACCAACTTCTCTCTTCCGATTTCTCTCCCCCATTTCGTGCCTTGGGCCCATTGCTGTGGTGTGCAACAATACTTGCACACCTGTGGACTATTTGGCTGGAAAGAAACAGGAGAGTTGTGGTGAGGAGCCACACAAATTCCAAATAAGAGTGCCTTACATCCACCAGTAAATTTTGGGTGCAGGCGAGGTAAGAATTCTGCTTGTTCCCCTTGGCCTTCCTTGCACATCAGTGGGAACACACTCTTCAGTCAGCCACACAAACCTGCATGCAATCATCAAAATGGCACACCCCTGCCCCCCCCCACCCCCAAAAAAAAAAAAAACAAAAAACCAAAAAAAAAAGATCCAAATGTCATCAAAATTAACTTTTGATGGCAGCTCCTTCAACAACTCAAGGCCACCAACCATAGGTGGTATTTTCAGGAGCCACCTAGGGAAGCACTCTCAACCTGCTTAGGTATGGCTTGAGTCATGGATTCTACCTTTGCCGAAGCCTCTCCTTGTTAATGAGGCTCAAAGTGTTTGATAGAAGTTGGGGCCTGCACTCCTCATTGAAGGAGACTCCAAAATGTTATAAATTAGGTCAACAGAACTAGCCCCCAACCCTGTATATTGAATCACATTTTTGTACCAGATTTTCAATATATGCAACTCCTTAACATGTCAACTTAACTCAGGAGAGAATCCAATGCCCAAGCCAACTCCTTGGCCAAAGAAGGGGTCAGCAGAACCAAACCATTCATTCATGAAATGGCCTCCTGAGGTGGAATGCTGGTGGCAATTTTGTACAAACCCCACTCCCATACCATAACCTAACAATTAGGTACTTTTGAGAGCTTCAAAAGTTCTCCCTCTTTGCCCAATTATGAACGCAAACAGTTAATTCACCAAAATAATAGACATCAAGAATTCATGAAAAATTGGAATCAGATGAACCCATACTTCATATTTTCAACAGTATAACAATTTTTGAAGTATTCTTGGCATTTTTTGAAGTATTCTTGGCATGCTCTATCTTAGAATAACTGTCTGTTTTAGATAGTCTTATGAATAAAAAATTGTTCTTTTTTTTAAATTTAGGATTCTTGTTTTTGTTGAAGTAATTTAGGTACTAACTCCATTCTTAGATTAGCGTGTATACTATGCTCCCTCGGGAGCATACTATACATGTTTTTTATTATAACAAGATGACTATTTTCAAAGAAAAAAAAGTTTGGATTTTGAGTTCTTGAACACTTAAGATCATTCCCTCCAAAAATTGGATGGTTCAAGTGCAATCTTGGGATGCCATTTTTTTTAGGCACATAGAGAGTGAGAGTTAAAATTTTTTTTTATTAATTTTGGAGTTTGGTTGCCGGGTTCTACAGATCATATCCCCAAAATTTGGGATCTAAAAGTATTCCTACAATTTTTGCCCAAGCGAGTAGATTTGTAGTATATTCGTGCGGGAGTGGGAAATCTTTTGGCTTCATAGATTTTGTTCCATTTCTTGTTCACTACTATATGTATGGAGTCCCTCATATTTCAGTAGATTGAACTTTCACTAATTTGCATCCTTGGATATTGTGAAAGGCTTACCAGAAATTAGTCTTCATGGAGTTTTTGTTTTATGCTTTTGACTAATTAAGCTGAAGTTGGTTATACAGGTAGTGGCAGGTCTTCACTTAACCTGGAACGCCGTCTGGATCATGACGATCACCCTCTTTCCATTGCTGCAGCTGATGCTGTTGCTGCCAATGGTGTACCTCATTGGAATTGGCGAGATGTCACAGAAAATGGTATTTCTTTTCTCTTCATTTCTTTTTTCTTTTTTCCTTTTTTTTTCTTTTGTTTTTAAAGAGAGTTCTTCTATGTTTTGTGAAGAAGGAAATTATATTGCACAAATTTTGGCCTGGATATGGCGGTCAGCACCAGGAGACCATCACCTTGCTTCTATTTACTATTCCTATTCTGACATTGGAATCAGCAGGAGTTTAGTAATTGTCGATGTCTGTATTAGCGTGCAACATCACTGATATGGCTGCTTGTTTTCAGGAGACAACCACCACCCTGCAAATGTTGTTGGAAGAGTGATTTTAGTTAAGTTTGGCGATTACACTAGAAAAATCGGTATTGACGGTACAGCTGAAGCCATCAAGGAAGCCATTAAATCTGCTTTTGGATTGAGAACGAAAAGAGCCTTTTGGTTGGAGGATGAAGAAGGGGTAGTTCGTAGCCTTGACAGAGACATGCCTTTGGGAACCTATGTTCTTCATCTTGATCAGGGTAAGTGCAACGATTTTACTTCACTGAGGATTTTGCTAAGATCGAGATGTTATATTAAGGAGCAATTGTTTCAGGAGTTACAATTAAAGTTTGCCTCTGTGACAACTCTGATCGGATGACTGTTCACACTGAAGAGAAGACATTGTACACAGAAGATGACTTCCATGATTTCCTCAGTCGTCGTGGATGGATTGGTTTAAAAGATCTTAATGACTATCGAACCATCGAATCTCTTGATGAACTTCATCCAGGTGCCGTGTATCAACCTGCAAGAGTGTTGGGGGAGTGAATTTTCTTCTTGTGGAGCTCGAATTGCATCTCAGTGTGTCAAGTTGTTTGTGTTTCTTGGAAGATATAATTGTGCAAAATCATTTAAAATACGTTTGATATAGTCTTAAGTATTGTGTCACCATAGTCATGTCCAAATCTGTTTGTGGGGTCCCAATGGCATGGTTAGTATTTTGCTCAATCTTCAAACCATGTCCCAAGTTGTTTGTTTTGTACATATGAGGACAATTTTCTATGAAATGAAATTCATCTCTCAAGTTCTCAGCAGGGTTCATTCAATAAAATAGATGTTAATATTTAAATTTTGACTCTATATGTGTATAAGCAGTTGTTACAAATGGAAACAATCACATGTTTTCTGTGCTGTTGCTTTATAGGAATTCCGGGAGTCTTCAAACCAATTATATAATTGGTCGCACATTCACAACTTTGTTCAAGACTAGTGATGTGCTTTTTAGGGTGTGATGTCACTGTCTGATGTTTTATCTAATATTTGAAGGCAGTGCTTGTAAACCGCGCCTTGGCTGTGGAAAGATCTGGATTTAAACAGGAAGTGAAGGAAGACACGGCATATAGTGATGATTGGTAACATGGCTAACAACGCTGGGTGGTGAAGATGTCAATAAGCAACTGATTTCATGAATATATTAGATGGTAAAAGGATGGTTTCGAAACAAATTATGGAATTTAGTATTTTGTTTGGGAAATTTTCAAATTTGAATCAAAGAATGACTTAATAGCTCATTTGGATCCTTGAAGATCCATTTATGAGATTTGCATATCCTCAATATTAGGGCTGGCAATGGGGGGGCAGCCCTATTGTGAAAATTAGGGCTTGGGCCATGAAAATGGGGCAATGAGACCATGTACTTCTGATTCATGAAGGTCACTATCATCATTGATTGTTGGATTTGAAATTGGGTGGTTGAGGATATGTTATTTTTTGGGCACAAAGCTCAAAATAAAATATCTCGAGTGTTTTTACATCCAAAGTGATTGTGATTTTTTTGTATCAAAAATAAGATCTCATAATATACAATCCCTTAATAAATTTCCAAAAAGAAAAGTATAATAGAAAGTAAAGAAGAGGTAATTGTCGTAGTTCCATTCCAAAAACATTTAAATTCCCACATCCATAACAAAAAAAAAGGGAAATTATTAAAAACATATAACAAAAAAAAGGAAAATTATTAAAAACATACTTTTTCTTTTAGATTATCCGAGATAAATCCTAAATATTTCAAAACTTCATCCATACTTCTTTTTTCTACTGTTTGTATTTTTTTATGAAAATAGCATTCACGATAGTCTTAAATCTATGAAAACATCACGATAGATTCTGAACCGTGATGGTCATGGGGGTATCTATGTTTTGAAGCATTACAGCACTTAAATAGCCGTGATGTTCTTAAATTATTATGGTTCTTATTTAATGTCATACTATTACTTATTAATCGCAGTCGACTCAGAATCTTGACGGTCATGGCGGGTTATAAGTGTTTACAAATTAGAACCGTGATGATTTCTGAACCACACCTGCCTCCTTTCTGCCCTTTTTCTCCTTTCCAAAACCCATTTGCCATCTCCCCATCCATCGCTCTCTAACCGTAGTAAACGCACCTCCCTCTTTCCTTAGCCTTCTCTCTCTCTCTCTCGGTCTCTCATCCATCTGGCATCTTCTCCTATTTCTCAACTTCTCAACAGGTTCCCAACGCTTAAGTGTCGAATATACACACCAACACCATATCCTCAAAATCTTCAAGCATATATATATATATATATAATAATTTCATGCAAGGTTTGTATAGTAGTGTAATGCAACTCCATTTATTTTTGGCATTTGTATTACCCTAAATTTGGCACATTCTCTTCATCCACATAATCAATCCTACAAAAAACAAAATTCAATTTTCACCTTAGATATGTTCAAAATTAATACCCTCCAATAATGAATCATGACTGTCTATTTGTTGAATTTCAAGATCTAGGCCTTAACAAATTCAAAATCACTTTTTATTTTTTAGCATTGTTAATCTAATGATGATAACACTATATAAAAATTTTGGGAATAAAAAAATCTTTCTGATGCTTATATCTAACTATCTCACTAAAATTGACGGCTTATATTAATTGGACTAAAAAAATGCTTTCTACGGCGTTTTTTCAAATATTTCCTTTTCATGATTGTTCTTTAGAATGAAAAGATTGTACACTCCAAAATTTGTGTCAAACAAATGTCTCTAACATGGTTTTTGAAGATGGTTGCATTACACTACTATACAATCGTTGCATGAAATCATTCCCCTATATATATATATATATATATATATATATATATATATATATATATATATATATATATATATATATATATATATATATATATATATATATATATATATATATATATATATATATGTGGGCAGTGACATCATGCACCAGTTGTATCATATTATGATGAAACCACACTTCTAGAAAACCATGTTTTTGGTATTTGTATGACCCAACATTTTGTATACACAATTTTCATCTCAATAATCAATTCCCAAAAACAAAAGTTCAATTTGAACCCTAGATATGGTTAAAATGAGTCTCCTCCAAAAATGAATCGTGACCATTCATTAGTGAATTTCAAGATCTCAGCGTTTACAAACTCAATATCATTTTTTTTTCTTTTTTAACATTGCTCATCTAATGTTAATAAAGCCAAAAAAAAAAATTAGAAAAGAAAAAAAATCCTTCTAAGGCCTAGATCTAAGCATCTTATCAAAATGGATGCTTAGATAAAAAAAATGGCCTATGTTAATTGGGCAAAAAAAATGCTTTTAAGTTTCCGTATTCAAATTGTTTCTTTTTTGTGATTGTTCATTAGATGAAGAGGTTGTATATTTCAAATTTTGCATCAAAAAAATGGTCTTAACATGGTTTTTTAAGGTTGTTGCATTATATTACTATACAACCCATGCATAAATCATTGCCCATATATATATATATATATATATATATATAGGAAAACGCTACAAAATGCTTATAGGTGAAGTTCTACCGTATTTCACCAACAATTTTATCACCATCAAAAGTTCATGAAACGGCTACAGATGTCTGATAATATTTCAATTTTTAAAATTTTTTTACAAATCATAATGATCTGAAATTGTGTAGATGTCTGCGGCTTAGGAAGGCGCACCAAAATAAAATATAAAACAAATAATTTGGATGATAAAAATAACCTAAAATACCCTTACGAAAATTTAGGGGTATTTTTATCATTTTATTTTTTTACTACTTTTTAAATATTTTATTTTGCCCCAAATTTTAAATAAATTTAAATTTTAAAATATTTATTAAAATTCAAGTACTATTGGACAACCGTGACCATGTGTGAACTTTGAATGGTGATGAGTGTAGGTGACGTACTATAGAGAACTTCAGCTATAGGTGTTTTGTAGTGTTTTGTGTTTGTGGGCCATTTGTTCGATCCAATTTATGAAATATACAGTATTTTTATTCTAATGAACAATCACAAAAAATAAAAATTTGAAAATGGAACCTAGAAAGTAGTTTTTAGCCTAATTAATATAGGCCGCCCATTTTGATAAGATGCTTCGACCTAAGCTTTAGAAGGATTTTTTCTTTTCCATTTTTTTTAGATGGCTTTACCATAATTAGATGAACAATGTCAAAAAATAAAAAAATAGTTTTGAGGTTGTAATGGCTAAGATCTTGAAATTCAACAAATGAATGGCCTAGATTCATTGTTAAAATGAGTGCCCTCCAAGATCGAATCTAGACCATTCATTCGGTGAATTTCATGATCTTAGCCTTCTCAAACTCAAAATCATTTTTTTTTTGTATTTTTTAACATTGTTCATCTAATGATAATAAAGCCAACTAAAAAAATTGGAAAAGAAAAAAATCCTTCTAAAACCTAGATCTAAGCATCTCATCAAAATGGATGCTTCGATCAAACAAATGGCCTATGTTAATTGGGTTAAAAAAAATATTTTTAAAGTTCCGTTCTCAAATTTTTTTCTTTTTTGTGATTGTTCGTTAGAATGAAAAGAGTGTATATTTCAAATTTTGGCTCAAAAAAATGGCCTTAACATGGTTTTTTAAGGTTATTTCATTATATTACTATAAAACCGTGGCATGAAATCACTGCCCATATATATATATATAGGAAAGCACTACAAAACACCTATAGGTGAAGTTCAACAGTACTTTACCTACAACTTTATCACCATCAAAAGTCATCACACGACTACAGATATCTGATAATATTTGAAATTTAAATATTTTTACAAATCATAATGATCTGAAATTTTGTAGATGTCTGCGGCTTAGGGAAGCGCACCAGAATAAAATATAAAACAAATAATTTGGATGATAAAAATGACCTAAAATACCCTTATGAAAATTTAGGGGCATTTTTATCATTTTATTTTTTACTACTATTTTTAAAACATTTTATTTTGGTACGACATGGTCATATGTATATACGCCCTAAATTTTAGATAAATTTGATCTTCAAAATATTTATTAAAATTCAAATACTATCGGACAACCGTGACCATGTGTGAACTTTGAATGGTGATGAGTGTAGGTGAAGTACTATAGAACTTCAACTATAGGCATTTTGTAGTGTTTTCCATATGTATATGTGTGTGTCATTCGTTTGCTCCAATTTTTTAAATATACACTCTTTTTATTCTAATGAATAATCACAAAAAAGAAAAATTTTAAAATGGAATCTAGAAAATATTTTTCTAGCTTAATTAATATAGGCCATCAATTTTGATAAGATGCTTAGACCTAGGCCTTTGAAGGATTTTTCTTTTCCATTTTTTTAGATGCCTTTTCAATCATTAGATGAACAATATTATAAATAAATAAAAAAAAAAAATTGGACTTTGTAATGGCTAAGATCTTGAAATTCACCAAATGAATGACATAGATTCATTGTTACAATGAGTTCCCTCCAAGAAGGAATCTAGACCATTCATTTGGTGAATTTCAAGATCTCAACCTTTATAAACTCAAAATCAATTTTTTTTTTTTTTTAAACATTGTTCTTCTAATAATAATAAAACCAACTAAAAAAATTGGAAAAGAAAAAAATCCTTCTAAGGCGTAGGTCTAAGCATCTTCTCAAAATGGATGCTTAGATCAAACAAATGGCCTATGTTAATTTGGCTAAAAAAATACTTTTAACGTTCCGTATTCAATTTTTTTTTTTTTTGTGATTGTTCATTAGAATGAAAAGAGTATATATTTCAGATTTTGGATTAAAAAATGGTCTTAACATGGCTTTTTGGTTGTTGCAATTTATTACTATACAACCGTGGCATGAAATCATTGCCCAAATATATATATATATATATATATATATATATATATATGAAAACACTACAACACATCTATAGGTGAAGTTCTACAGTACTTCACCTACAACTTTATCACCATCAAAATTTCATCACACAGCTACAGATGTCTGATAATATTTAAAAATTTAATATTGTTTTACAAATCATTATGAGAAATTTTGTAGATGTGTGCGGGTTAGGAGGCGCACCAGAATAAAATATAAAACAAATAATTTGGATGATAAAATTAACCTAAAATACCCTTATGAAAATTTAGGGGCATTTTTATCATTTTATTTTTTACTACTATTTTTTAAATATTTTATTTTGGTGCGAATTGGTCATAGGTATATACGCCCTAAATTTTAGATAAATTTGATTTTTAAAATATTTATTAAAATTCAATTACTATCAGACAACCGTGACCATGTTTGAACTTTGAATGATGATGAGTGTAGGTGAAGTACTATAGAACTTCAGCTATAGGTATTTTGAAGTGTTTTCCATATATATATATGTGTGTGTGTGTGTGGACCATTTATTTGATCCAATTTTTGAAATATGTACTCTTTTTATTTTAATGAACAATCATATAAAAATAAAAATTTGAAAATGGAACCTAGAAATTATTTTTTTAGCATAATTAACATAGGCCGTCCATTTTGATAAGATGCTTAGACCTAGACCCTAGAAAGATTTTTTATTTTCTATTTTTTTTAGATGTCTTTACTATCATTAGATGAGCAATGTTAAGAAATAAAAAAATGATTTTGAGTTTGTAACGGCTAAGATCTTGAAATTCACCAAATAAATAGCCTAGATTTATTGTTGGAGGGGACTACGTTTTACTATATCTAGAGTTCAAATTGAACTTTATTTTTTATTGATTATTGAGATGAAAAGAGTGTGTACAAAATTTTGGATCATACAAATACCACAAACATGGTTTTCTAGAAGTGTGATTGCTTTACACTATGATACAACCGTTGCATGAAATCACTACCATATATATATATATATATATATATATATATATATATAGATAATGGAAAATGATTCTGAGATCCAGTGGGCTCACAAGAAAAAATGAGCTCAACGTTCTAGATTGAATCTGGGCCGATCTAACAAACACGAATGTTTGATAGTGTTTGAATTTTAATTTTGTTTCTACAAATCAAAATTACTTGAAATTTTAGGCGTGTGTTCTTTTCATCAAGCCTCACCTAATAAAAATATAAAAAAATAATTCACGGCAAATAAATTGATCAAAATACCTCGAAATAGACATTTTAGGGGTATTTTGGTAAATTATTTCATATAAAATATTTTTTTGATATTTTTTAAAAAATTCACCTATTTCTGATGAATACATGCCTAAAATTTCATGTGATTTGGATTTGTAAAAAAATAATTAAAATTCAAATACTACCGGACATTCGTGATCGTCTTATCTGCTCAATTTCAATCTGGGCCGTTGGACTCATTTTTTCCTGTGAGCCCACCAGTTCACAGGATCATTTTCCTATATATATATATATATATATATATATATATATATATATATATATATATATATATATATATATATATATATATATATATATATATATGGGAAAAGATGGGATTAGCCCACTAGCTCATATGAACATATGAGCCCAATGACCCAGATTGAATCAGGGCCGATCTGATAATCACGAATGTCCGGTAGTGCTTAAATTTTATTTTATTTTGAAGTTTTAGGTGTGCTTGAAAAATAAAATGACCAAAATACCCCCAAAACGTTTCCGGGGTATTTTGGTTAATTTATTTCAAGTAAAATATTTTTTTGGTAATTTTCAAAGATTCAGCTATTTTTGATGAACACACGCCTAAAATTTCAAATGATTTGGATTTGTAGAAAAAAAACTAAAATTCAAGCACTACCAGACAACTGTAACCATCAGATCGGCTCAAAATCAATCTGAGACGTTGAGCTCATATATTCATATTAGATAGTGGGCCAATCCCATCTTTTACGTATATATATAGCTTATTTAATATTTTCTAAAACCCATTCTTTATCCCCATCTTATAAATCCTTATCTTGATTTTATTTGATTTTATTTATGTTTTAATAATTTTCTAGATTGCCGATTCAGACTGATTTAGACCTGATCCACCAATGTGACACGGATATGTAGTCGAATGATCACCTCCCCACTGATCGGGAATTTGAAACACCGGTTATCACCATCCAATAAATGTACTATAAGGGGGAGAGACTGTGAGAGGAGACTGCGTGAGAGAGAGAAACTATCGGGAATATGCTACGACCACAGTAGTAGCCCCCATTCAACATGACCATCTATCCATTGTTGCACTGATTCATCACTCATAACTTTGTATTTTCTATGGGTTGTATCCGTGAGAAATTGCCATAATACTCTGTTTTTCATACAATGAATCGATTTCGTTCCTAGCATTACTAGCACGAGGCACAAAGCTTTATGCGACCAAAAATTACCAACAGAAAGAAAAGATGAAATTTTAATAGGTAGTACATGAAAAATGACAAATTTCTCCCAAAAATGATTATTCCCTCAAAATAGGTTTCATGGTTGAGACTGCCACCCCACTGTCAATATTAAGAAATTTGGTAAAATGAAACCTCATATAGAACTTAACACGGTAACCCCATGACAAGTGAATATTAAAGCATAAAAAGGTCGTGTTTGAAGCAGGTGCAAGGGACTCTATTTTTCGCATATTAACAGCTACGGTAAGAAGAATGGAAGCTCCTCCACCTTGACCACCAAGGCCATAGGCCCATTCCTCCGCAAGAGGGAATATCGAGTTCATTATAGAAACATCAGATTATGAAGGTGGACTTCAAACAAGTGAACATGTGAACAGGATGGGTAAGGTAACTTGTCATGTTACCCTGAAGGCAAATCCGAAGTCCAAAAGTTTGTGCAAATAGAAGTATCAAACATCACAGCACTAATTGAATCATGGTTGGAAATTTAAACTGGATAACCCATCAGAAATAGATAGATAACATGGAGTCAACAGCAAAAATCTATAGTCTCAGATCCTCCATGCCACATAGAAGAGCCACTAATCTGAATGGTTCTCCAACACAACTTGATGTAACAAATTAAAAAGAAAAAAAACAGAAAACAAAACTGATATTGTAATCCACAATACCCAAGGCTTTGCTTCTTTGGAGAAGAGCATGTACTGATTCACTGCCGCATTGTCACAACCAATAACTGTGATAAGAGTATGGACATACTTTCTCTGCCATTGTTGGAATTTCGATCTTTAACTAGCCATGTAGAGCAATCCCCCAGTATAAATCTGATCTATCAATTATCACTTGAAATTTCCTCCAGATTCATTTCCTTGTTCATTTCTTTCTTTTCACAAGAATATACTCGAACTCATTATTTTATGATAGATCATATCAAACACAATTACTATCTCTTCCATTCACACAGGCTAGAAATTCAACAAGCAACAAAACAGGCACCCATACCCCTTAATGCACCTACCCTGACATGGAAAGCAATTCTCGTAATTCCTTGCATGTCAAAATGGGGCAACCGATTTCTATTAGCGGAGTATCCACCAGACCCAGAAGCTGCACAACACAAATAAATCTCTAATGTAAGCTTCATTCATAAGTTTGACCTCAATTCCAGTTTGTAAGCCTGCAGCTCCATGGGGAGTAACAGTACATGTCCATCCCTTGTTCCACCTCCTAAATCCTTCCTATGTGGATGCTCATAGTACCCAAGTCTTTCCATGTCGTCATCATGCAATAAATTCAAAGAAGTAGCTTTAGCATCTAAAACTGCAAAATCCTTGAACATGGAGAACACATTGATCTGCCTGTCTCCTAATGTAGTGCAATTCAAGCCACCCTTCCTACAATAAGATGAATCCAAACCTCTCCTCCGTAAAATAAGAAGAAATCTGGGATAATCAGATGAAAGCTGAGAGAATTTCAAAGGTCTTGGAACCTTGAAGCTCACAATATGCACATCACATGGTAAAGATGCGGCTAATGGAGAGAAGTGTTTAGGTGGGGGTAACTGTGAAGAGGTTTCCTCTGGTTTCCCAATGAATGCATGCATTGGGTAGTTGATGTGGGCACCAACCAAATGGGAAAGAAGTGAAGGATTCAATGGTAAAGAGAGAGAAGTGGGTATAGGAGTAGAAGACTTATTGGTTTCAGTAAGGATGTGAAAGAGCACATTTATGGGCCTATTGTCCAAGACCCCTTGCCCTAAACCTCTACCATCATCACGAGTTAAACGCCTGTCAACCATAATTTCCAGCCAACCATTCTTTAAGCTTGCAGCACCCAATGACTGCCTAGAATGCACAGAGAATCTCCTACCATCTGAACCATGCAAGAAGGCATGGGAAGGCATTGGATAGTAGTTTCCCTGCAAGGGGATCTTCTTGTAAGTTTCTCTTCGGCTCATTTGGAAACCATTCAAATCAGTATAGAAAACATGCCCATTATCGATGTCTGTCTTGAATCTTACAATCAGTTCTTTGTCATTGAAGTCATGGTCAAGAAGCTCCACATGGTATTCTTTCTCTATAAGAAACTTTTGCAACATATCCTCTCCGTTAAAAATGCGGGTACTATGTGAGACTGGGCTTTTCGACCACAAAGTTTTTGGGAAAGAGAAGGCTTCATTCACCAGAAGACCTTCTGATATTATCATCATCCCACCTTCTCGGATAATGGGTTCAGCTTCCCCATTGGGCTTGAACAGGTACGCCCCACTTTCCCAAGTCGAGTATATACCAATCTCTTCCCCAATAATTGTCTCAGTACCATCCTTGTGGACCTTCAATTTTTGCAACATACCCTTTTTCACATCAAATGTTAATGTCTGATGCTGATTTCTAACCTCTGCCATGCTCTCTTCCAATTTTGAGCAAACATAAGGTTGAGGGCATGGTAGAGGCTTGGAGCCACTATGTACTTTCAGTTTTGAAGGCCTGGCTTTCTCACAGCCCACAAAGCCATTAGCAACATAATAAGTTTGCAATCCCATGGGAGGCACAGAAGCTTGCCAATACAAGCGATGCCGTCCAGTGAACAATCCATCCTTACCATGTTGCCACTCAGGAACAACCTGACTTGTCACTGATGACCAATTGGAATATAAAACACACATGCTTGGGTTGTCCACAACCACCATCACAACCTCATCTCTAGTTTGCTCCAATGGATTGAAGAATATGACTGATTGTACACTTCCTTCAAGCACAGTTATTGTTTTGTACATTGGTTGCACATCATATCTCGATCTCAACTTTGCTGGTTCAAACAGAGATGGTTGGGTACTCTTTCCCACCTTCTCATGACGAATATTAAGAAGTGCCTCAACAGCCTTAGCCATGAAAATTTGCAGATCATGGAGAGAAGTATGCATCCTTCCTCCATAGTCCACTACCACATGATCCTTGGCAGTACCAGTCACTCCGTCATGGTGTTGAAAAAGAGCCAAATTCCTCCTGGCAGCTGTGAATTTGTGGGCAAAAGAGATGGGAAGCTTTGCACATGGCAGCCTCTGACAATAACCCAACAATAAGGCCATCATAATTTCTGATGAGCGTAATGTCTCTTCGAGGACTCGATCAACTGCTTTAAAAAAGGGTCTTGAGACGTAGTATCCACTCCAATAATCCTTTTCTCTATCTGCATAGGTGAAAAAATCACCAGAAAGTGAAGGGAACCCCTCTACCTCCCTTGAACCAACCTCTCCAGCCCTTGAAAAGTTTATCCTCTCGGCCTCTGACCTAAGAGTTTGGAAATAGTCTTCAAGAGTGCCAAACTTGGCTTCAGCTTTTAAATCAGGGTTGGAATTGATATAATCAAATATCAACTGATAGTTTCTAAACTGAGCTTCTGCTTCATCAACACTAACATACCGGAAATCATCTCCAAGGGGTATGAGAAGGGTATTTGTGCGGTACAAGGTGGACTTTTTCTTGTACTGATCCAACAATAACAAGGCCCTCTCTCTAACATTGTTAGAGTCAGTCTCAACTGGGTTAATTCTCCAAGGGCAGGCCTCATAGAAAAAGCCAGGGGTTCGAGCAAAGTCAAATTGACAACATACGGCAGGCTCAGGTCCACATGTATGAGGGATATCATAAGAGTAAAAGGGCATCATATGAACAAAAATATCAGTTGTTTCCTCTGCATCCCAGCTCTGTCGCCATATATATTCGAGGTTCTGGTGCAAGGCTAGCTCCTTTTTCACCTCATAATGAGTCCTTTGAATAAGCATGTTCTCAAAACCCATACGTCGGAGCAGATATGCCATTGTAGATGAATATCCAAATGGATCTATAGCCCAAGCATTCTTGGGAATAACTCCAATTGTATCTTTTAACCACATGTTTCCCTCCATCATCTGCATGCCATGTGGTAAATAGTCAATCAGTATGGAACTAACTTTTGCCATTCCATGATGACTTCAACTCAAATTTATACAAGAAAAAGAGGGAGAAAATGCTTGACATAAATGCATGCAATCTCATTGAATGATCAATACTTCAAATTACTTAGTCATACTTTAAATGTAAGAGCACATGCATCAAAAGACAAAACAAAAAGACAAAAAGAAGCATATAAATGACTAGGCGATTTGCATTGTGACCATGCTCTAGGTTCCATGATAGTGGCATGTAGTATGTACCACAACAACCCACCTATTTGTGTCATAAGGTTCAATACAGGTATAAAAATCATAGAACCATTACAAAGAAGCAGTCCAACTACCAAACATCACAAATAAATCCAATCAATTGCTCTGATTCAAAATTTGGGTTAATCATGATGAATCTTTGGGATTATCCTTTGAAAGATTTTAGTGTGCATTTGTAGACGTAAAACCATATTTGTTGGAGGCGGGAGCGGGATCGGTTCGGGATTCGTCGAACCGCCCCATAGTGGAAGCTCTTTAGGTTTAGGAACAGCGTCCGTACTATGAACAAGACAACGAGCGAGATCCTTAGGTTTATGGGAGCGAGAAACGATGCCAATGGTTTCGATGTTTTTACTGGCAGGAATCTAAGCTCCATTATACAAAAAAATGAGGTTGTAAGTAGAGTTAGTACGAGTTCTCTTGGTTAAGGAATCGAGATTTAAGTATGCCATATAACGGGCTTCCTCCTGTTCCAATATCAAGATTCTTAAAGTATAGGAATCAAGGTCCTCAGCTGGTTGGCTCAAGGTCCGCAAGTGCCATTTACCAGAGATCCCTTATCAAGCGTCCCCCGCCCTTAACAATGGATTCATATATTTTTGTGTGAATAACAACGGATTAATTATGTAGCTCTCTATAAGTCAGTTTTTCTTATGACCATTACATCTTCAGGCCATGACAGAAGTTTGGTATGCACCATTCACTCTGAATCCTCGGCAATCCAGAATCCTACTACTCAAGAGTCATCTTCTTCAAATGTAGTCTCCTTTGCTTCCATTGTTTTTCAAATGGCTGGCCCCCCGAAGGAGCTAGATGATGACAGGATGAGCTTCTCTCTCTCTCTCTCTCTCTCTCTCTCTCTCAAACTGATGTAAAAGAAGCTTTTTAAAACTTGAAATAAAAACATATATTCTCATCTCACAACTGTAATCAGATTTAAGACTCTAAAACAATAGGGCATCATACATATAAGATCTTAAATGAAATATATATTCTCACAACTAAGAGAGATGGCTTACAGAATAGGACTTAATAAAACAATGGGTCATTTTAGACTATGCCTAGTTCAAATTAAGAATCTAAAATAATGGAACTTCGTGCTATGCAAAAAAGGGACCAGATTATAACATCATGGAACTTATGATTACTAAATAATGGGAACTTTGGACAATGGCAATCTCTAACCTGGTATCATCCGTTAATAAAAGTAGAACCCACAAACATGGAACCCGAGATTTTAATGTACCAAAACCTTGGACCATGGTTGATGGGAGCAAGGATCTATTTCAAAATGGAACTGGATTCCATTGATGGATGGAATGTGGTCCCTCTTTTTGGGAGTGAGATCCCAAAATCGAAAAAATGGAGTCCCTACAAGATCCCTTGCAGGAACCATGGGATCGAGGTTCTAGAGTGGGATCGTCACCCTATCTACAAGGTTCCCTTAACTATGCACTATGCGTAAAACACTGGTTCATTAATTTGTTTTAGGTGGAAAAAATTCCTTGCCCAAATGTTCCAACTAAATCTTCAAATTGGACGCCTTTGGTGAGTGGTAAATTTTTTGGCTTCCTCTTCTTATTAATGTTAATATGACAAGAAGAAAAGGGAAGCTAGAATGATGACTGAAGTTACATATCACCTTTCACAGTGTTGTAACTGAAGAGAGACGTGGATGCCGGCACAGGACATGGCAATTTTCAGAAAACTAGCATAACTGCAGATATTTAATTAAGTTTCTCAGAGCAGAAAAAGCAGCAGAAAGATACAACAAGAGAAAGAGAAGTAGTATAATTCTCAAGAAGACATATCCCACAACAACAGAAACTCCCTCACCGCCTGATAGGCTAATCTATTAGCTAAATGATAAACACAAGGATTATCTCTAAAGAATCGAAACAAACTCAAGTATTAAGCTGGATGCGTAAGCCATTCTACTACATAGCAATTTCATTAAGAGATTCGAGTTGCTAATCTCCAAAAGACATAACTAACTTATACATCAAGTCAAAAAATAGCGAGATAACTAAAGAAACTGACACAATGGCTGTCTAGGCCTCACTGATAGAACTTTCTTCAATTTATAAAAATTGATAATGAAGACTTTAAGGCAACCATGATAAAAGACGCACTGGAGCTTTCTTAGGAAGTGCAATAATTAACTAATGCATAATCTTCAAAAAGCATAACTTTTTGAGCAACCCTGATGGCTCCTAGCAAGATATTTCCAACAAAATGGATGATAGAATGAGACATCTGACCAAGTCAGTAGTCCTCTCCAGAGCATCAAAGAATACAGTAACACGTATCTCCCTCAAGTGGTGATGCCAAAGTGTCAACTGGTGTCTAAAGTATCAAAACTTGCCAGGTACGATCTGTGTCAGACATGCTGAAATGTGTGAAACACATTTGTCAATATTACATACATGTGTACTACAGTACATCCGATGAAGAGAACAAGCTCGATTATCATTTCTCAATTCAGTGCAGGTTCTTTTAAAAGAAAAGGTTTTGGTAGTCACTACCAAAATAGTCTACCCAAGACTAGTTAATTTGGGATGATCCCAGAGACCAAACTCTGTCCAACATGTCAATGAGGTCTTTCAACTACATAATGCAGCTGCCAAACAACTCCAATATTTAAGATCCCATAGATTTAGTCTAACTAAAATGCACAGTGGAATTTCATCAGCAGTCTTTCCATCACAGCTAAAGAGTTCTGCAAGGGCCCTACTGATCCAACTAACAATGAATAAGATAATACCGAAAATGGCAAACCTTGGTCTTATTAGCCATCCTGTACTCAAGGCCGTAGCTTAAAATTTTTATAGACAAAATATTTTTGACATCTTTGAAAGTTTGAGACAAAAAACTATCGCTATTTTAGGGAAGGAGAGAGTGCCTTATGTATTTCGAACAAACTTGGCATGGCCGTCAAAGTGAAAATAGTGGTTGTCTTCCTTTTTCCATTACTTGGTCTCTGGACCAAACTAGTTACATTCTAAAAGTGCAACAAGTGTGTTCAAGCAACAAGCACCAATGGATCATCCTATCAAATTTGCGATTTCAAATTACGATAGAAGGAAGCAGTCCGTATGTTGCTGTGCATAGATGCATAGTTACTAAACAAAAGAGAAATCACTCCAGAGTACAAACTTTGTAAGGGTATCTTTGTTTTGTTTTGGCTTTTATTTTTTGTATGTGGCTCATAGGGGTATATTCTAGGTCTCCTTTTGCATATTAAGAGCATTTTTTATTGATGGAACATTTTGGGAGCTGTAGTTCCAAGTTCCACCAAAAAACACATCCATGTTTGTTGTAACCCTGTGAAAGCCACAAGATGAACACACGGCACTCCATGGGGCCTCATTTAACATCAAATAGACCCTGTTTGGAAGCCACCCCTTCCATGCTAAATGATGGAAGGGCCAGCTGCCATATCTTTTGGAAGATGGGGCTTTGCAGCCCCCTTTCCACAGGTCGAACATGCCCTAAATGATGTATTGACTTAGAGAAGTACAGATTGAGTCGCAACTGAGGTGAGAGAAACAAAGTAGTCGTTGAGATCATCGGTTTCTCAGTAATTTGTCAATAGGTTTTTTTGTCATTGCCCCATGAGCTTTCCATGTATCCAGGTTACGTTTTTTTCGTTGTATTAGAACTTGGGAATAGACATAATAAACCATTGGTTGATCCATTTGTGTTAACATCAGTCAAAAACGTTGAAGTTATATATTTCTTAAAAATAGAAACCTTCATCAAGGGATAACAAAACATGCTCATCCATACACTAAAATCTTGCCTCTAAGTGCCAAACACCACACAATCTCTCTTCTCCAAGTGGTAAATTCAAATCCTAGATTTCACATGATATCAAATCATGTAGTTTGGGGCTGATTCAACTGTTGTTTCATGATATTTTAGTTTATTAACCAATGCCTCTTTTGGAAGGTCTATATCTTACTACTGTGTTAAGAGATTGTCATCTTGAAGAGGGCCAAGGCCCTAGAAGCATTGCCTAGAGCAGGTGGTTGCCTAGAGCAGGTGGCTGCCTCCTTTTTTTTTTGTTTTTTTTTTTGGAGTAGGGGGTAGTTGTTGTACACTAAGCACACCATGTGGCTAAGGCACGCCGCCTTAAGGGCCAAGGTAGGGGTGGTAACAGATGGGGGGGTATGGACCCGAACCCCAGTAGAAAATATAATAGTGGGACTCGGACCCAACAAGGTCCGGAGTCCCCAGACCCGGATCCAAATTGTTTATAAGCGACTCAGACACGATGTGTAAATCAAAAAACAGAGAGAGGAATCAAAACCCTAAAAATAAAGAAAGTAAAGTTAGTTATGAGAGGATTAATCCCCACTATTCATCTTATAAAAGAATAAAAGTGGGGATCAGAAACATATTTCATATAATCATAAATATGTTAAATATATATATATATACATATATCAAATATTGAATACAGTAAGATGGTAGTAGGATGGTCATAAATTATAAACTTTCAGATACTGCAATCTGCAATAATGGTAATTGCTTTGAATTTCCTTTTATCATGGTAAAAGGATTAAGCCAGTCCGTAATACTAGGGACACCATTCTTGAACATGTTATATCCTATAAAAATAGATAGTTCAGGAATCGAAGCCACTATAGAAAGCCATAATGTAAAATTTGACTTCATTGACAAACCAAAAATCAGAAAACTGAATAATATTAAAAAAAAAATTTCTAAAAAAGTAAAGTTTTTGTACCACCTCAAAGAAGAGCTAAAATATAAAATAGTTGAGGATAAGCTCTTAACCCCTGAAAATAAAAATACAATTGAAAATATTAAAAACAATATAGAAAGAGATGTCTGTGCGGATTTGCCGAATGCCTTTTGGAATAGAAAAAAGCATATTGTAACTTTGCCATATGAGAATGATTTTGATGAAAGAAAAATACCAGTCCCAGATTTTAGTCTTAATACTATAGAAAATCAAAATCAGACCTTTTATACCAATGAAGGAGAAGAAATAAAAAGCATTCATCCTGAAAAAAGCCTCCAGCTAAAAGGAACACTTAAGGAAAAGCCTGAAACAAAGGCTTCTCCTTATAAAATCATTCCAAAAGAGATAGAACATCATACTCATAAGATAGATGCTATCCCCCATATCATTGAGCAAAATAATTATACCAATCTCTGTCTACAAACTATTGGAAAACAAACAACGAGAATAGAAAATATGATTGGAAAACCCCAAAGTATACCTAAAGAAAAAGCAAAGGCTTTATTGTTCAAACCTCCTCCAGAACTTTCTAAAGAACAATTCAGTCTACAAGGAATAAGAAAGAAGGAAGACAATAACGGGCTGATTGATGAATTGGTTAAAAAGCTAGCAAAGCTCAGCATAAAAAGAAAAGGAAAAAGTACTGAGCAAGAAGCCATGATACTTCAAGAAGAAACCCTATCTAATAGCGAGCTACAACAAATAGAAGAAGCTTCTAAAACAAAAGATCTGGAAATAAATAGAATAAACTACGTAAGAAAAATAAGACCAACTTCTCAAACTAGGACGTATTACCCAAGGCCTACTCCTGTAGATATTCAGTTTGAAGTAGATTTGATTACTAGCACCATATCATATTCAGAAAGAACAATTGTCAATTGGAATATCGATGGAATGTCTGAAAATCAAATACTCGATGCAATGAAACATATGACTATGTACGCAACCGTGTGCAAAATAAGTGGGAATCATGACCAAGAAATAGCTAAAGCCATTATTTGCGGTTCTACTGGATGGCTAAGAGGATGGTGGGATTTCCATATAAAAGAAAATACAAAGAAAGAAATACTGGCTGCTACGAGGCAATGGGATTTCCATATAGAAGAAAATACAAAGAAAGAAAAATTCATAGCCGGTTTATCCCATCTCTTTGCTAAGAAGGTCAAAACGAGATTAAATAATAAACATGGAGGAATAATCCCATACTCTTTATATACACTCGGAGAGCTATCAGCAGAAATATGTGCAGAAGGGCTTGCTCTCTGTACTGATCTAAAGTTAAAAGGCAGCTGGAAAAACAAAACATGACAGGCAAAAAAGAATTAAGGGATTTCTGTGAACAATTTGGGTACAATACTCTGCCTATGTTTAAAGAATCTGATAAAAGAAAATATACGAATAAAAGGTATAAGCCATATACCAATAAAGCTTCTACCAAGGAAAAGTTTTCTAAAAATTCTCCCCGAAAAATAGTTTCAAGAAATCCAGGACAAAAAGAAAAATACCTGTTTGCTACAATTGTGGCAAGGTAGGGCATTACAAAAATAAATGTAGGATAAAAAAGAAAATAGAAGCTTTACAATTAGATGATAATATCAGAAGCCAATTGTTTCAGATACTACAAATAGAGGAAGAATCTTCTGATAGTTCGTCTCCTTCTGATATAGAACATCTGGTTGAGGAAATAGAGAATGAGGATTTAGTTTTTAGCAGTTCGAATTCAGAAGACGGAAATACTAACTGCTTTTGTAATACACTCTCTAAGGAAGAAAATCTAATTATCGATATAATAGATAAAATAACTGATCTTGAGGCTAAACGAGAAGCCTTAGTTCAGTATATCCATATGGCTAAAACAAATAAATAACCCTCTCCTCTTGTTCCAACTCGAGAAGATTATAGCTTTGCTAAAATTCTTAGGAGAGTTGAAGATAAGAATATTACTCAAAAGGAACCATCCATATCTGAATTAAGGCAGAAAATCAATGAACTAAAAAATGAAATCAAAACCCTAAGGAATAGGGTAGATTCTAGAATTAGCCTCTGACCCTAAAGAAGATAGCCCTGCCAATACAGATGAAGAGCTAGAATTTGATGAGATTATAAATAAACATAAAAAGCCTTTATCTCCAATAGATGAAGAACCAGAATCTTCTAGCACAATACAAAACGGTAATTATGTTAATCTACTTAATAAAGTTGTTACTCAAAAATGGTTCGCATTAGTAAAAATAATAGTCCATAAGGAATACAGCTTCCAGACTCTAGCATTAATAGATTCAGGAGCTGACTTAAACTGTATAAATGAAGGACTTGTTCCTACAAAATATTTTAGTAAAACAACTCAAATATTGAATACAGCAGATGGTAGTAGGATGGTCATAAATTCTAACTAACTGTTCTGTATTTGAAATTTTTTTTTTCAAAATTCCCCTTAGTCTTATCTCTGAAGCATCACATTCAATTATTTTGAAAGCATTACGATTTGAGAGCATGAGACAAGGTAATTCTTTGGCTTTTATTTTTATTTTTCTTCAGCCGAAGTATGTTCATCCGTCCATTAGGGCGGATTCTTTTTGAGAATAATAGTACCAAACAAAGGAAAAGGGAAAATGGACATAGTCCTAGTACCAGGCAAGACCCTGATAACCTCTCCAATAACCCCAAATCAATTAGTTAGAAAACAGGCACAAGAAATAATATTCTCGCCTGAGCCAATACCAATAACTAATACCTCAGGTGGAGAAAAAACCAGGTTTTTGGAAACCTCTTTCATATCTGCTATAGTAATAGAAGATATTCATAGAGATAAAGATCCATATGAAATAGCAAATATCTCTTTAAATAAACATCTACACCCTTCCAATAATGATAAAACCCGAGAATGGTATGAAGCCATCCTCCTGGAAACTGGGTCTATAACATTGGTCCATTTCTATAGAAAAAATACTAATATAATAGCATACTCCAAATTCCAGATACGGAAGATAATATCATATAAGGAATGGGGTATTGATCCAATAAAGCTCAGAAGGTTGCAAACAGAGGAATTCAAAAATAAATATTTTAGATATGCTGAATATGTCGAGGCATGGCATAAAGTCTTTGCCTTCCAAAAATAATAATAATTCCCATACATGGTTTATTCAAATAAAAATAGCAATAATAGAAGACTTTCCCAATTGGTTCAAAAACCGGTTCCAATTATGGGGATCAGGAACCGAAATATTACCACCGAATATTCAAGCCTCACAAAGGAAATTCATTGAATACAACAATAATGATACAAGAATAGATCTACATACGTACTTTATGGCATTATATCAAATACAATGGATCATGAAATGGTCCTACCAAATATCGGATAACTATACATATAATTGGGAATACATCCCAGAGTTAAGGAGACAAGTATATATAAAATGGTGGGATGTATATGAAAATAAGGCCCTTGATCCAAAAAATATAAAAATGAAGAAGGTGCCAATCTCACCGCCTGAAACAGGAATCAATATGACAGACTATATAAATAAAATGCGCCAGCAGAATCCTATAGCCACCAAAGAAGAATTAAAAAAGAAGTTGCTGCAAATTTTTGATGAAGAGGAGGAAGCGATGTCTACATCTACCCAAAATGAAGAAGACTATGCCCAAGAAAATGAAGATATCGAATTCAGGCTTTCACAAAGCTGAATCGAGCCAGCTGAATCGAGCCAGACCAAGGACGGGGCGACTGCAAACTACCAGCACACGTGTCCCAACAAAAGACAAAATTGCCGACAACTTTTGTCACTTCAACTCCACTGTTCATGCTTTCCATCACATCACCGACAACTTTTGTCTCTTCACCTTCCCCTTTTACTATCCACCGACACCTTTTGTCACCTCACCTTTTTCCGATGCCCTTTCAGTCTTATCAGTTGTCACCTCACCTTTTTCTGATGCCCTTTTCGTCTTATCAATCAGCGGACTCCAAAATAAAATATAGTGTCCGCCATCTATAAAAAGAGGGGGGGGGAAGCTCATATGGACACCGGGTGTTTAGGAAGTGTTCTCTCTCAGTTCTCCCAGTCTCCTCTGCCTGCAAGCCCTGCAGCCCACTTCTTCTACCTCTGCAGGCCATCTATGCAGAAATATCTCTGCTACCTCTCTGTTGTCACTCTACTACCTCTCTCTTGTCACTCTGCTACCTCTCTGTTGTCACTCTACTACCTCTCTCTTGTCACTCTGCTACTCTTACTGTTACCCTGTCTTAATACTGCTGTAATTATTATCTCTGCAAACTTTACTATTACCATTTACTGTATATCGAGTGGTGTATCTTGCCAACCTGATTTTATAAAAAGTGTTTGTGAGAAAGATTTATGTGTGATTGTAACTGGGACTCTCTACCAAGCTACTGCCCAGACGAGTGGAAACTGTTTTCTAGCTTTTGCAAGTGCCATGTGTGAGTTTTTCTGTTTACCTAATTATGCAAGTTAAAATAGTACTTTGTTTGAAAGTTAGAAATGCTACATATGTTAATTGGCATGTGATTGATATTTCTCCATTATTGTGTGTTACCTGCCTAATAGTACTTCTCCTTTTAAGATTTGTATACCTTTAAAATCTATCTTAGCATAGAACGTAAATATTTTTATGATCTTGGTCCGTTATGGTATCAGAGCCAAAGAGTTTACAGTGGTGAACTGTAGCTCTAAGTAGTGTTCTAAAGGTTAGAAACTTAATAAAATTTACCATAAAGATAATAAGGAAGTGAAACTAAAAGTCGTCGTGACCCGCACTACCGAAAAGGCCAGGAAGAGCTGCGAAAAAACTATTTCTGATTGACTCAGTATTCACCCGTTATCTTAAATGGCAATTTTTATTAGGACTCTATCCAATAGAACAGCTTCCTCGTCCAATAGTACACTTCGAGTAAAAAATAAAGAAGGAATAACCATAAATAATATAGAAAAACAGATACAAAATTGGAATATTCCAAAGGTTCCCATAACTGATATTTATAAAAAATGAACATTCGAATTTAAGTCTAGTTTGGCTATCAAAACAGTAGAACAGAGTATATCAATTACTAATGAGCAAGAAAGTTTCGAACTACTCTCTAATAGAATGATTCAAAATCATAAATCTAAAGAATATCGATATCTGCATATAGGTCTTATTCAAATAGCCATAAAACCCCTAATTAGGTTGGGATTAAATAATTTTGTGCTGCTATGCCTAAGGGATGAGCGTCATAACAAATTCTCTGACTCCCTTCTAGGAATAATAGAATCTAGTTTTTGTAATGGCCCCATATACTTTAACTATTTCCCAAACTTTTCAGTCTCCTTAGCAGACCCTAATCTTTTAAAAGTCCTCACCTTGAATATAAAAACTCAGGGATTTGATATGAATCCAGGGTCTCAAAATATTGCACTAGTACACCGAATATGTTACAAAGTGATGAACACTCTATGTCCGAATGCTCTTCAAATGGACACCAAAGGACAAACCGTGTTCTTCCAAACTAATATGGAAAAATCCAATACTGTCATACCAAAATCTATAAGCTAGTCTCAGATAATCCTTCCAGAAAGTTGGTCTTTACATTGTGAAAACCAACAGTCCAGAATCCCAATTAGTAGAGACCCAGACCAAATAATTGAGCATCCTGATGGGGATATAGAAATACAATTTAATTCAAATAGACGCACTAGAATAAATCTATCAGAAGACTCCCTACAAATACCTTCTAGACACTCTATACCCTCAAGGCACTCTACCTCTTCTATATCACAGAGGCCGGTATTGGATGGATTATCAAGGACAAATAGTAATATCCAAAGGCCAATATACAGGGTATATGAACTTAGTTCTCTTGATAATGAACCTACACCTTTTGATCCAGATTTCAATATTCTTACCCTTCATAAGGAGGAAAAGTTCAGAATAGACAAAGAAGGATTCAAAAATAACTTCTTGTCTGAAGAAAATAGAGAAATACGAGAATGGTATCTAGCTGAATTTCCTCAAGAATTATTATGCATTCCATAAAAGATTCAATAAGTTTGTAAAAAAGAATAAACAAAATATAGGTTTCTTTGATTGGTTGAAGAATACTCTAAAAGAAAAAGATATACCAGTCCCAGATTTTAGTCTTAATACTAAAGAAAATCAGTATCAAACCTTTTATACCAGTGAAGGAGAAGAAATACAAAGTATTCATCCTCCTTAAAAAAGCCTCCAGCTAAAAGGAACACTAAAAGAAAAGCCTGAAACAAAGGCTTCAACTTATAAAATCATTCCAAAAGAGACAGAACATCATACTCATAAGATAGATGCTATACCCCATATCATTGACCAAAATAATTGTACCAATCTCTATCTACAAACTATTGGAAAACAAACAACGAGAATAGAAAATATGATTGGAAAACCCCAAAGTATACCTAAAGAAAAAGCAAAGGCTTTATTGTTCAAACCTCCTCCAGAACTTTCTAAAGAACAATTCAGTCTACAAGGAATAAGAAAGAAGGAAGACAATAACGGGCTGATTGATGAATTGGTTAAAAAGCTAGCAAAGCTCAGCATAAAAGGAAAAGGAATAAGTATTGAGCAAGAAGCCATGGTACTTCAAGAAGAAACCCTATCTAATAGCGAGATACAACAAATAGAAGAAGCTTTTAAAACAGAAGATCTGGAAATAAATAGAATAGACTACGGAAGAAAAATAAGACCAACTTCTCAAACTAGGATGTATTACCCAAGGCCTATTCCTTTAGATATTCAGTTTGAAGAAGATTTGATCACTAGGACCATATCATATTCAGGAAGAACAATTGTCAGTTGGAATATCGATGGAGAGTCAGAAAATCAAATACTCGATGCAGTGAAACATATAACTATGTACGCAATCACGTGCAAAATAAGTGAGAATCATGACCAAGAAATAGCTAAAGCCATTATTTGCGATTTTACTGGATGGCTAAGAGGATAGTGGGATTTCCATATAGAAGAAAATACAAAGAAAGAAATACTGGCTGCTACGAGGCAATGGGTTGTGAAAAATGAATATGGTCAGGACTTAGTTAATAGTGAAAGTGATGCAGTCAATACCTTGATATATACTATCACTCTCCATTTTGTGTGAAGTACTGCATTACTTGATGCTAGATCTGAAGACCTCCTTTCTAACCTTAGATGCCCAACTTTGTCTCATTATAAGTGGTATAAAGATGTATTCTTCTCTAGGCTCCGTTCCAGAGAAGACAATAATCGGATCACTGGAAAGAAAAATTCATAGCCGGTTTACCCCATCTCTTCGCTGAGAAGGTCAAAACGAGATTAAAGAATAACCATGGAGGAATAATCTCATACTCTTTATATACACTAGGAGAGCTGTCAGCAGAAATATGTGCAGAAGGGCTTACTCTCTGTAACGATCTAAAGTTAAAAAGGTAGCTGGAAAAACAAAACATGACAGACAGAAAAGACTTAGGGGATTTCTGTGAACAATTTGGGTACAATACTCTCCTTATGTTTAAAGAATCTGACAAAAGAAAATATAGGAATAAAAGGTATAAGCCATATACCAATAAAGCTTCTACTACGGAAAAATTTCTAAAAAATTCTCTTCCAAAAATAGTTTCAAGAAATCCAGAGCAAAAAGAAAAATACCTGTTTGCTACAATTGTGGCAAGGTTAGGCATTACAAAAATAAATGTAGGATAAAAAAGAAAATAGAAGCTATACAATTAGAAGATAATATCATAAGCCAATTGTTTCAGATACTACAAATAGAGGAAGAATCTTCTGATAGTTCGTCTCCTTCTGATATAGAACATTTGGTTGGGGAAATAGAGAATGAGGATTTAGTTTTTAGCAGTTCGAATTCAGAAGACAAAAATACTAACTACTTTTGTAATACACTCTCTAAGGAAGAAAATCTAATTATCGATATAATAGATAAAATAACTGACCCTGAAGCTAAACGAGAAGCCTTAGTCCAGTATATCCATATGGCCAAAACAAATAAAAAACCCTCTCCTCTTGTTCCAAATCGAGAAGATTATAGCTTTGCTAAAATTCTTAGGAAAGTTGAAGATAAGAATATTACTCAAAAGGAACCATCTATATCTGAATTAAGGCAGGAAATCAATGAAGTAAAAAATGAATTAAAAACCCTAAGGAATAGGGTACAAATTCTAGAATTAGCCTCTGACCCTAAAGAAGATAGCCCTGCCAATACAGCTGAAGAGCTAAAATTTGATGAGATTATAAATAAATATAAAAAGCCTTTATCTCCAATAGATGAAGAACCAGAATCTTCTAGCACAATACAAAATGGTAATTATGTTAATCTACTTAATAAAGTTGTTACTGTGGTTCACATTAGTAAAAATAATAGTCCATAAGGAATACAGCTTCCAGACTCTAGCATTAGTAGATTCAGGAGCTGACATAAACTGTATAAATGAAGGACTTGTTCCTACAAAATATTTTAGTAAAACAACTCAAATGTTGAATACAGCAGATGGTAGTGGGATGGTCATAAATTATAAACTTTCAGATACTGCAGTTTGCAATAATGGTAATTGCTTTGAATTTCCTTTTATCATGGTAAAAGGATTAAGCCAGTCCGTAATACTTGGGACACCATTCTTGAACATGTTATATCCTATAAAACAAGATAGTTCAGGAATCGAAGCCAATATAGAAGGTCATAATGTAAAATTTGACTTCATTGAAAAACCCAAAATCAGAGAAGTGAATATTATTAAAAAAACAATTTCTAATAAAGAAAAGTTCTTGTACCACCTCAAAGAGGAGCTAAAATATAAAATAGTTGAGGATAAGCTCTAACCCCTGAAAATAAAAATATAATTGAAAATATTAAAAACAATATAGAAAGAGATGTCTGTGCTGATTTGCCGAATGCCTTATGGAATAAAAAAAAGCATATTGTAACTTTGCCATATGAGAATGATTTTGATGAAAGAAAAATACCTACTAAAGCCAAACCCATACAAATGAACCCTTGGCTCCTAGAAATTTGCAAAAAAGAAATTGATAACTTATTGCAGAAAAAGCTTATCAAGAAAAGTTCTTCTCCCTGGAGCTGTTCAGCATTCTATGTGGAAAAGGCTTCTGAGAAAGAAAGAGGGGTTCCTCGCTTGGTAATAAATTATAAACCTCTCAATAAAGTTCTGCGATGGATAAGGTATCCTATTCCAAATAAAAGGGATTTACTAGATAGACTTGTAAATGCTTGCATCTTTTCCAAATTTGACTTAAAGTTTGGGTACTGGTAGATCCAGATTGCTGAGAATGATAAATATAAAACTGCCTTCAATGTCCCTTTTGGACAATATGAGTGGAATGTGATGCCTTTGGGCTAAAAAAGGCTCCCTCAGAGTGTCAAAATATTATGAATGATATTTTCAATCCTTATATAAAATTTATGATCGTTTATATTGATGATGTCTTAATATTCTCTGAAAGCGTTGAGCAGCATTTTAAACATTTAAATGTCTTTCTTAAAGCAATAAAAGCTGCAGGACTGGTAGTTTCAGCTAAAAAAATTAGTTTGTGTAAAACAAAAATACAATTTTTAGGACAATATCTTTCAAGGAAGCATAATACCAATAGATAGGGCAATTGAATCTGTTGATAAATTCCAAGATATTATCTTAGACAAAACTGAACTTCAACAATTTTTGGGATGCCTTAACTACATTGCCGATTTTTATAAAGATCTAGCTATTGATGCTAAACCCTTATTTCAAGGATTAAAAAAGAATCCGCCCAAATGGACGGATGAACAAACTTCAGCTGTAAGAAAAATAAAAATGAAAGCCAAAGAATTACCTTGTCTCACGCTCTCAAATCCTAATGCTTTTAAAATAATTGAATGTGATGCTTCAGAGATAGGACTAGGGGGAATATTGAATCAAAAAATTTCAAATACAGAACAGTTAGTTAGATTTACTTCTCGAGCCTGGAATCAAACACAGCAAAATTACTCTACAGTTAAAAAAGAACTTTTGTCTATTGTCCACTGTGTCACAAAATTCCAAAACGACTTGCTCAACCAAAAATTTCTCATACGAACTGATTGCAAAGCCGCTCAAGATACTCTCCATAAAGATGTTAAGAACCTTGTTTCCAAACAAATTTTTGCCAAATGGCAAGGAATCTTATCCATATATATATATATATATATATACACATTACTTAAAGGAAAAGGTTTGTATAAGGTTGCAACCTTTAACTGTAAAATTAAGGTGCACCTCAAAAATCCATCATAAAAGTTGTTTGATGATGGAAAACTCATCTCAACGTCGACACGCACGATTATAAAAAGAAAAAACGATTTCGAATATTAAAAATATTGTACCTTGCAACACATTATCTGGACCATCCATTTTCAATAATTTCATTTGTTTATAGATCTACTTGATTTGAACCATTTTTAGAGTTTAAAATGGTTTAATTAGAGATGCAAATAGATTCTCATGCCATCCTAAGAATATTTTCTAGCAAAATTACATTTATGATTAAAATTTAGAGGTGCATATTAATTTGATTTAAGGTTACAACCAAGGTTTAAAAAACTGAATCAGCAATCTAGATCGTCCATCCCAAAAACCGTGTCAGATCGGAGAATCAGCCGAATCGGCAAGTTTTGTCCCAAAACATTTTCAAAAAGCCACTATAAATCTCTAAAAATAGCGTTCTTTTAGTTTCTAAAAGAAATTAGGAGTGCTGCATTATGTACTTTTATTACTTTGTAAAAATAGGTGAATATTGAGACGTTGTTTTCCTATATGGATGTCTGCATAATTAATAATATAATACAATATTATATTATTGTATCAAAATAACTTAAAAATATTAGAAAACATTTCCATATTATAAGACTAAAAGAAATAATTTCCCATATAAACTGAAATTAGTATCACATCAACGTATCAAACATTCATTAATTCACTTTACTCATCCAAATTTATCACAACCTAACTAACTATATTATTATATACTGAAATTGAAATTGATGATTTATATTTTATAATTATTTTACTATACAAATAACAACAAATCTAAAATGTCTTATAATATCATCTAAGTTAAGAAAATCTTATTTACAACTATAAGAAAAATAAATTATAAAAAAAGATCAATAAATATAATTAATCTAAAAAAAAAATGTTTTTATAGACCATTTCATTTGATGGACATCCTTCTATAAGAGAGAGAGAGATAGATGTTATTTATAGACCTTGCGCTATTTATAGACATTTGCGCTACTTATGGAAACATGCTTTATAAACAATTCACTTTATACTATAAATGTCCCTAATAAGCGAGAGAGAGAGAGAGAGAGAGTCGAAGATACATTAGATGTACCTTACATCAGATAGAGATAGAGAAGGCTCAAATATCCCACATCAAAGAATTGTGGGACAAAATGATTTTATAAAAGGTTGAAACCCCACATGTCAACCAAAGCTCTCATACATGATGTACGCTTGCTCAAGCATGAGGTAAGTGTGCATGTGAGTGCAGTTGGTGGGGACTGCGAGTTTAAAGTTAGCTGAGCCACCACAGAAAACGTTGGTGTTGACAGTGGAAAAGCAATAAAATATGTTGCAGCCGCCCACTTTTCAAAAAAGTTTTAAAACATTTCACAACCCAAAAAAAATTCAAAACAAGTTGATGATGTCATAACTGGTTCAATGACACCAAAACCGGTTCACTGACCAGTTCTATCAGAGAGCCGGTACAAACCGTGTAGAACCAGCCGGATCCCCGTTTCTTAACAAGTCCAAGACGGCTCCACCAATACCCAATCCAGATCGAGCAAATTCGGATCAGATTGGCATTTGTTTTTTAACATTGGTTGCAACTCTATGCAAACCACACCCTTGCAAACCACACCCTTATTTCAATGCAATAAATATATATTTAAAATCAGTTAGAATTCGGGTCGGGTCCAAGTCGGGTTCACATGGACCCGTACCTGAAGAGGTCCACCAGCGGACCCAACCCACCAGGTCCAAATTATGGACCCATACCCAGACCCAAGTCAAGTCTACCCAACGAGTATCGGATCTCGGTTGCCAACCCTAAATGGCCCTTGGGCATGGGCACCTTCCGTCATTCTCTGTACACCGCCTACGCCCAACCCCAAACCCTTCCCCCCCCCCCCCCCCCCCCCAAAACAAAAAAACAAAAACCCACAAAAAAAAGAAAAAAAAGCCTTTGTGAATGTTTTAAAGAGGAGAAATTTTTGAAAAACGAGATCGAGAGTTTTTTTTTGAAGATTAAGAAAAATTTTAGCACTTCAAATTCTTGTAAAATCAAATAGTATAGAAAGCGAGTGCTTGTGAGACTCAAAGAGGTGGCAAAAGAGATATGTTTCACCAACCAAAGCTCATTGATTGTAGCCAACTTTGATAGGATTCGTACGGTTAACGTATTTCAATTTTGGGTGTAGGGTGTGATGATATTGTTCAATATTAGGTTTGGATTTGTCCCTTTTCAAGATCAGTTTTTGGCTGTGTTTTTCTTTTCGAGCTTGGATTTGTTGCACCTTTTCAAGATTGGGTTTGGGTTTAAGTTTAGGGATTTCTACAAAGAGACTATTTATCTTTTGTACATAGAGGTCACAATTATTCCCACTCATTAGATGTCAAATTGGATGGCTTGGGGTGAGTCATGAAGTCCGAGATTTTCCTTTTTGGAACTTTGTGTCTATTCAATGACACTCTTACAACAACCAATTTTGACATTTAAATGACAAGAATGATTGTGACCACCATATACAAAAAATAAATGGTCTCTTTGTAGACAATCTCTTAAGTTTATTGACATTAACATCTGGTTTAGTTTTTCTAGTTTTTTGTTTTTTATGCCTTTTCTCAATATTTGGCTTGGGTTTAGTAGCTTTTTTCAATATTTGGGTCTTTCATTTGTGTTTTTTTTCCCTTTATTTTGGTTTTGTACATCTTTTTAGTATGGGTTTGGGCTTTTTTTTTTTTTCTTTAATATTAACTTGGGATCTGTTAAGAATGGAACCCAAGACATCACGTTGTGGCATGTAATTTTTAAGTTTATTTTCTAACATTGGGTTACTTTATTCAAGATTGGAGTTTGATTTGTCATGTTAGACTTGTAGTATACGTAGTCAAGATTGGGTTCTTGTGATTTGGTGAACTTTTCAGGTATGGGTGTTTACTTCACTCCGCTTGTTGAGTAAGTGACAACATCAACTTTCACTTCAAATAAATAAGGTGATTTGGGCTGGAAATGTGCTACTTTGCCAACAAAAATGATGGGAATACGGTGGAATGCAAGTTTTGTAATCCCAAATATAATGCCAGCATATATAGAATAAAGAAATATTTGATCGACATTAGAGGGGATGCGACCTTTCCCATGCACCAAGATGTGCATGATGTTAGGAGAGAGATGCTGGCCAATTTCGACGAGAAGAGAAGGGAGGGGAAGAGGGGGGGCAGCACAAAAGACAAAAGAAGAACAGAAGAAACATGTGAATGGCTAAGAGATGAGGATGTTGAGATGGATGAGGGGCAAGACAAGGAAGGATAGAATTTGGAATAAATACACTGGAGGGAACTTAGGGGTAGCTCCAATAGGCGATGAGACAAGAGAAAGTAGACTTAGGTAGTCCGATCATGTGCAGCATCAACCTAGAACACTACTGGTTAGTGGTGATTTAGCTCAAGTGAAAAGATCCAAAAGGGCAAGGGGAAGCCCCTTAAGATATTGATGGAAGGAGTGAGAAACAATATGGTGACTTATGGTATGATTGAAGGTATGGCCCTTGATAAAGCGGAATGGCAGAACAGGATTCGTATACCCTACCCCAAATAGTTGGGATTAGGCTTGGATAATGATGATGATGCATTGATATTTTTGGAGAAGAAGATGATGAATATTACTTTTAAAAAAAAAATATTAACAATAAATTCTCATTAATAAAAGGAGGCAACCTCCAAATTACAAATACAAAGAGGAAGAAATAGATACAAAATCACTACTTCCAAGAAAGACCGGCCAACTCTCTTGAAAAAAAACCAAACTCTGAACTTCGATGACCCTACACTACCAATAGTCTTATAATCCCCACTAACCACTTAAGGATACTCGGCCCAATCCTCTACAGTCCCTCAATCCAAACCCCAACTACTCACTTACACTCCTAAACATCATCCCTTCCACAATAAGCACACAAGCCAGGGTTGGGGCAACACTCAAACACTGAGAAAGCCCAAACCAGAAACATCAATTTGGCAGTATCTAAGGGTGTTGGTACAACCAGCTATTGAGAAGTAAGGTTTAAAAAATTGGGCAAGAGAGAAGTGGTAGGAAAAACCATGCAGGGGAAAAGTCAAGGGACCAAGACATGGTTATAGAGGAAACGGCCGCAGAAATGTCGTCTAAGACACTATATAACACCAGAATTAAGGAGATCTTACTCCGAAAGAGAGCACAATCCTCGACAGGACTCAAACAGGCCCTCAACTAGGCCTACCCCATCTTAGGCATTAACTTCAAATAGCTTAATACATGGGAATTTCAGGCCCATGACTACGACTCCTAGGAAAACATACAATGAGGTTCTAAGTCCCCAGAAGAAGGGAAGACCCCATCTTAGGGATTAACCTTCCTAGAGGAGATGTGAGTTGAGGAAAGAGATGGTGGTCGGAAGAATAAGCAGATCTTAGACGAAGGGTGAAGGAGAGGGAGGGATGGAGAGAAGAGACGAGAGGAAAGGAAGGGAGGAGGAAGAAGGGGCCGGGGGGAGACACCCTCACCCCCCTCCCCCAACACCTATGGGCCTCTCTCTCTCCAAAAAACGAAAGAGCTACTGAGAAGAGACTAAGGTGAAGAGGTGGAGAGAGACTATCTACTCAAGTAAAAAAAAACCTAAAGAAAGACTGAGAGAAAGCAAGAAGCACTAGAGAGAAACCAGGAGAGAGAGAGAGAGGGGTGAAGAAAAACTTGAGCAAAGGGAACGAGAATACAAAGTCATCTCTCTCTCTCAAGAAAACAAAACTAAGGAAGAAGGGGAGAGGGAAACATAAAGCTGAAAAGGAAGGACGTGAAATAAGAAGCAAAATAAAAAAGAAAAACAAGCAAGGCAGGAATGAAAAGCGTGGCTATGTGGAACTCAAGCTATTAAATTCAAAAAAAGAAATCTTTTTCTTTTATTTAATATACCTGAATTCCAGGCTTTCCAAAGCAAGAAAAACCATCCAGGAGCAATAAACAATCTTCCACTATAGTTTTGAGTACAACACATATTCCTGAAATTTCGCATGAAATAAGACTGAAAAATAATTAAATCTACTGGGAAGACTTACTAGTAGGTGCCAAGAGTTACCCTCACGGGATTTGATCCACCCCATACTCGATTCCTTGACCGATGACGCACTTTTGCCCCTTTTGATCTTGATGGAATTGATGAGAAGCTTTAATGGGCAATATCTCTTACTCTAGGGTTTTAGAGAGCATACAAATCTGACTAGGATTTGTACGAATAAATTAGGGCTAGGCTTAAAGGCATAGAATCCGCCTAGGGCTAAGCATACCCCTTCTTCTTCAAACAGCTAAACCCTAATTAGGGTTTCAATGTGTCACCCTTGTCTTATCAAATTTTGGGTGGCATGAACCTTTTTGGAAGGGAGGAGAGAGAAAAATAAATTTTTAATGAAAGAGAATGACTTGGTGCATGGAAGAGAGAGAAATATGTGTTTTGAGAGGGAGGGGCTCAATGGTGTTCAAATAGAAAGAATTTCCTCTCCTATTTGGATTAGAAATCCTTCCCTAGGTATTGCCTGTCCAGTGACCAATGTTTCAAAAAGCGCTAAGCAGTACCTAGGCGGTCGGGGGGTCCAAGCCGCCCAAAACCTGGGCGGCCCAATAGAAAAAAATTTTGTTTTGGGGTTTCTCTCTCTAAAATAGCCTCTACGGGTTTTAGGTTTCAAATAAAACCACAATTTTGCCATTTAGTATTAAAAAAATGACCCAAAAATACCTTCAATGAGCCGCATTTCCGCCTCTAGGAGGGGCGCACGCCCGGGCGGGCGCCTAAGCCCAGGGATATCCGCCTAGTTTGGCTGCCCAGGGATATTTGCCTAGTTTGGCCGCCAAGGCCTGGGCGATGTGCCCAAGCTTTTCGGACCGCCTCGACAGCTGCCCAGGCGCTGGGCGGTCCGCTTTTTAAAACAATGCCAATGACCCAATTCTGAGAGCACTATTAGGAACCTTATCCTCTTATAATTTGACCCAAGTCCAATTTCTATTTAAATTAGAAATATAACAAATCCAAAACTTTCGAATATCTTTTCAAAATATGTAGGAAGTCAAAATAATTAGAGTTTTGGTCAAACCAAACTCCTAATTAAAATAATTTTTTAATATTTAAAAGATTCCCCTAAAATAACTTATGACAAAAAAGAAATCACATAAATAAAAGAAAAGGGGTGTGCCACACGAGAGATTAAATGGTCCCCACAATGGCCCACATCCCACTATCTGGGGCTGGATCCTGGGCCCCAATGTGCCTTTCCAAATTTCAGAAATTATGAAAATGCCCTTCTGATGGATTTTACAGCATAAATGAATTTTTAAAATTTTGAAGTATTTGTAAAAAAAAAAAAAAAAATTGTAATACCAAAATAAAATATTTTAGAAGTGGATTGGTACCAATGAGTTTAGGATATAACCAAAGCCAAAAACAGCCCAACCCATGGTCAGTCACCACATACTCCAACTGAAAATACATATTCCACTATAAATTATCATTTTACAAGCTCTCTAGGCTTTTAAAGGCCGCAAAACCCAACGTGGAAAACGGTTAGAAACCAAGGGGGAAGAAAGGGAAAAGGAAGAGGCCAAAAAAGGGGGAGAAAGGACGAGATTAAAAGAACAAAGGAAAAGGTAAATAGAAAAACAATGATCAAACCAAAAGAAAATGATGTAGATCTACAAGAGCAAAAAGATGAATGAAAGAGGAAAGAGAGGAAATAGAAGATCTGGTCACAAGACGGAAGGAGAAGGGAAAGGAGAGAAAGAGCAGGAAGAGAAGCAGAGCAACAAATCAACAAAGAAATGGGGAGAGAGAGATGGAAGGAGGGAGGAGGGAACTGTAGAAAAGAGAGGAGGAACAGATCTAAATAGAGAGCAACACCCTTGAGCGATAGGTATGAAGATAGTAGTAGCAACCAGCAGTGGCATCAACCAGCGAATGGTGAGGGCAGCAACCTACAGCGGCAGTATCAGCAAGCACCAAGGGCTTCAACTAGCATCGGCAGAGACCATTGAGCACCAGAGGCAGCAATAACCAACAAGCGGCAGGGGCAAGAACCAGGGCAGCAACCTTGGGGTAACGGAGCCGAGCGAAACCCTAGTTTTCTCTTATGATGAATATTACTACGTCGAGGAAGGGAAGCACGAGGTAGGATCTAAAACGAGTGGGCAATGGAGGTTGCACAGAAGAAACCTTGAGTAAAGGGGCCCTCTTGATTCTTATTTTCCCCTCGATACCAAGGTTGTAGTTAGATATAAGAAGCATATTAATATAGCAACTGCTTTAAGAGGGGAGACATGGCGGCGTGATGAATAAATCAAGCTAGCATTTCTTTTAATGCCCCTCACTTGAAGAGCTTCCAAGCTATATTGGAAGTAGTGGGGTAGTTTGGACTTGGATTTAAGGTCCCTAACTTATGAGCTCAAGAGGACCTTACTTAAGAAAGAGGTGAAGCTCACAAATAAGTATTTTAAAGGCCCCACAAGAATGCATGTTGGAATTACAAGGTTGTCATAATGACAGGTTCATGGACTAATAGGAGGGGAAGAAGTATCACAAATTTTATGATGAATGGTCCGATGGGGAAATGTTTTTGAAAATCAATTGAAGCATCTTGGGAAACACATAATACAAAGTTCATATTTTAGTAGTGGACTAGTGTATAGAGGAGGTGGGTGAGCAGTTAGTCATTGACGTAGTTTAAGATATAGTTGCAACCAATATGGTGGCTACGAATCTATTGTTAGAGAAAAGGTAACACATCTTAGACACCTTGCATGGCACATTGAATTGAGCTCACGCTTGAGGTGATAAGTTACAAGTGATTAGCACAACAAAGAAAACAAGGGTCTTCATTGTTTTCATATAAATCCACACCCAAACCCCAGCTATGATGAAATTCATAGAGAAGTCGGGATCGATGAGGCTAGGGGCGAATAGATTTGACACTTGTTATTTATCACTTCAATCTATATTGGCCCACAAAGACAAGCTCAAGGCCATGTTTGTATTTGAATGATGGACCAAGAGCATGTGGTCCAAGCAAGCAAAGGGAAGTGTCTAATAGTCCTTAGCATCCTCGGTTTTCAAATGGGACCGTTTGCGCCATCCAAGCATTCGATCCATTGGTGAAGGCCTTGCACATGAAGGAGAATGAACCACCCCATTTAGAAGGTGATGGGGGTTGCCGAGGAAGATATTTCAAAGAGTATTCTTTTATTTTGGTTACTGTAGATGATTAGTGGGACAGCCACCTGCACACCTATATAGGCCCTCGCATGCAAGCATAGTATTTTTCAAAACCTTACTTTTATATTGATTATGCTCAAATAATATAATTTTTTAAGTAACATATGCATGTGTATTATTTTATTTTTAATGCAATATTTAATGAGAACTCAAGAGCTTGATTCATTATCATTTTAGCCTTTCCCCAATTAATTGGATCGGCTACATGAATCATGGGTCTCCATTCTGCTCTATTAAAGTTCATATCCTCAGTGAGACCATAAGTCCCCATATCCTTTCATACTACTTCCAACCATGTCTTTTTGGGCCTACGTTTTGCCCTTTTAAGTCCTTCCACTTGAACTAACTTGTACCTCCTAACAAGTGTTGTACTTGGTCGGAGACACACCTAAGTCTACTCTCTCTTATTCTATTGCCTATTGGTGCCACGCCTAAATTCTCTCGAATAGATGCATTTCGAATTCTATCCCTTCTTGTCTTGCCACTCATCCATCTCAACATCCTCATCTCCGCTACACTAATTTTATGGGTATATTGTTTTTTGTTTGCCCAACTCAAAAGCCTGAATCTCCTATAAAAAATTTGAGAAAAATTAGATTGTTGGCCATTATATGAACCAAAGCCAAGAATCGCCTTTGTACTCACAACGAACCGGGTGATCATTATGGTGTACCAGATCTGGCAAGCCAGGTGATTCCCCAATCGAGGCTATCTGAGATGAGAGACCCCCCATATCCAAGCCTACTTGGTTGATTCTGAGTTGGCGTGCAGTTTTCAACCATTGATCCAAGACATGACTATGAAATCAGAAAATGAAAATTGACAACAGGTGGTCATTAGCTAGAAATTTGTCAGAAAACAAAAAATCAACAAATCAAAGACATCGGGTTCAAAATTCAAAGACTTTTCAAACTCCCCCTAGGATCAAGATCCCATCAAACAAGGATCTACCCCATTGTCATTAAGGTCTCAATCCCCATCCAATATTCCTTATTAGTCAGGGATCAAGATCCCTTGATGGGGTAAGTGAGCTCCACTTAGACTTCAACTCTAGGATCACGAGAGAGATTTCGAGGATCAAGAGCCCCGCCACCAAAAAAAACACAAACAAAATCAAAAAAAAGAAAAAGCTCCCCACGTCTACGCTTTGAACTCATCTATGCATAGTAGAGCATAACACAACACCTGAAAAATACACTAAAAATGAGTTTTTAACTATTTGATAAATAAATTTAATTAGGGTTGGTTTTCTTATCTCTTCCAACCCACCATCCCCCACCCCACCCCTTCTCCCACCTCTTCTTAACCCCTCTTCCCAGCCACCTAGGCTGTGGCTTCCAAATTGTAAAACAATATACCATACCATATTCCAAGATTTGTTTTTAGGCTAAGAAGTGCCTCAAACTCCTGTCATGGGATCAGATAACCTTGTTTCCCTTGCTCATCAACTGGATCATTCTCACCATACTAAACCGAATAAAATAGGTAGTTGTTGTGGCCCCATGCTATAAATCTTTCAAGAAGTTAGATACAAATTGAGGTATGTCAATCAAAGAAAATTACAATCTGAGTCTACTAATTCACAGTTTCAAGCAAACAGTTCCAGAAAAAGAAAAATCCACAGTTTGAAGCATGAGATGTAATATATTGTCGTGGCCTATATGAAGATAAGGAATCCCAAATTATCAATTAACTATTACATTTAAAATTATGGTAAAAAAATAAGGAAATTGAACTCTCATTAAAGAATAGGATCCCCAAGAAAAACAGTCCAGTATGCATTTATTACAACAGAATATAGCTAACCACAAGCAGCATTATATAACACTTCAAGAACATTACACAGTACAACAAGAGAAATATGGGAAAGATTCAACCATCCATTGAAGTTCAAACTCGCCACTGATAGTGCTATTCAAGAATGCAACATGAAAATCATCACATATTTAGTTAAGTGTGGGTCCTAGAGGCAGTTTAGAAGTCATATAGTAGCCCCAGAAGACTCCCCCTCTCCTTGTGTGCTTTATATGCCTCACAAAGTCCTGCTCTCTTGCAGCCACCACACAAAAAAGGATACATGATCAAAGGGGAAGAGGAAGAGGTCAAGGAAGACCAAATCTTAAAACCTAGGTGCTCCAACCCAACAAACAAGGTCATACGAACAATGAATGTTGAATGGATGCCTATTGTCAGACTCCTATTTTAGCATCATGCCTGCAGACAAAATGAGGCACACGACAATGATAGATAAAGTAGAAAAGACCTGCAAGTTTTGTAACGGACTTGTCCTACAATGGAGGATTTAGCTATCGCTCAAGGCAAACAAGTTCTTTAAACCAACAAACCTATATGAGGGAGTACCCATAACCTTGACCGACCTTCGGTGGGTGGCAAGGTTGGTGAGGTGTGGAGCACATGAGGCTCGGCATGTGGGCACAAGTGGGCTAGCAGCGAAGGCCATTGGTGTGGGACTTTGAGAAAGATGGTGTGAACAGATGGCTTGATAGTTGGAATTAATGGACCACCAGAACCAGTAGGCTTAAGGGTTAGATGATCGATCCACGGCAAGTATGACATGACATGACATGGATATGACAATGTGTGAGATGCATTCTGAGCATACACTGTCAAACAATAATGGTGAAGTGTGAGATTTTAATTGTGTAATGCCCCGGACATGGACTTATGTAATGGCCATATGCCATGTGAGAAAGGCTAACTGCACATGTAATGGGCCAGTGTGGCAATTGATGATAGAGGACTACCAATGCGCTTTAGAAGTTGCATGCATGGTCCAATAATGAGCTGCAGAGGGGAGGGGGTTTGGTTAGACCATTAACCCCATGTAATGAGGCATGATGAGCAGGCCGTTGATGCTAGGGGGTGGGCTTGTAACTGCGATACCAGGTAGTTTACATGTAAATGAAAGTGTGATTGTAGGCATTCTAGGGGTTATATAAACCCCTCGCCCAGACCTTTAAGGGACATTTATGGATGTACACGAGAAAGTGCATATAGTGAAATAAAGGTGGATCGAGGACCTAGCTAAATTCTTTGTGTGTGTTGCATTCTTGTCTCCCCATCCTCTTTTGAGTGCTTGTGGAAGGTTGGCTTTGCCTTAGTCCAGGTTCCACCTTGGCTTGATGTCACATGGTTTGGCTAAGTGCAACTAGCCCTTTGTGATAGTTGGGGTGGGAGTGTTATCAGTGACCATGGTTGGAAGTGTCTCGGCAAAATTTTGGGACTGTGTCACGCACATTAAGGAGCAATGGGAGCAAATCATAACACAAGGGCTCCAAAATGATGGGTTTGGAGCCCATTACTGTCTTAGAAACTCGGATTGGAGCCTTGGAGATAAACCTGAAGAATAGATGCAACGCCTACAACGCTCATATGAGAGAGCACTTGGTTGACCTAAAAAAGTTCACGAATCTTGAAAAAAGACATGGCTCTAGTCTGGAAGACCTTGTGCAACACCTTCGGTGGGCTTGGACAATTAAAGCATGAGAGTGCCAACAGCTATGATGTTAGATTGCGTGAAGGGCTTCATGGAGTTGGAGAACTTGGACATGGAGTGCTGATTGCATATAAGGATGATTGGGTTGGCATATGGGTCAAGCAGCTCACTGGATATGCAAAACCCTAGAGAAGGATGTTGGTCAAGGAAACTTTGAAAACCCAAGTGAGCGTTTAAGACCTAGGATGAGCATTTAAGAGGGCTTAAAACAAGAAAAAACGTATTCATTCTTCCAAGCACTACATGCTGCTGGCTTATAAGGGTTTGCAGAAGCCTTGATATTTAATCTATATGAGGGAGTAAGAAGTTCATGTATCTCATTTTGGACATCTAGACAATGAGAGAGGAGAACCAGTTAGTTCAATTTCATGATGGGTTGCAAAGTTGAGCTTGGGCTGAGATATGGACGTAAGGTGTGCAAGCTTGCTCATTGTTATGGCGGTAGCTAAGGGCCTAGCAAACTACAACCCTCTTGAAGAGATGGAGTCACCTCACGAGGATGGGCCTTCACGGTCCACTTTTTCTAAGGAATTGGGCACTAGACATGAGAACATGGCCACCAAAAACATAGAGGCACCTAGGATGTCCTTCTCAGGCCATTCCATTGCACAACGGCAATCATCGAGCAAGAGACTGCCCACAAAAAGTGGCCCCACATGAGAGGCTTGGGCACGTGTACATATATGAGCTAGGACACAGACCATGCTGTAGTAACTTGGGCAAGATAGTGCGATGGATGACTTGATGGTGGGACTTGGCATACCATTGAGACCAATAGGCCAAGGCTTAGATGGTAGATAAATGGATACGCTTAGCCTGGGAAGCTTGTTGACCTCAAGAGTAGGATTTTAATTGTGAAATTGCCCCATACATGGGCCTATATGACAGCCATAGGCCATATGAGAGAGGGTGAGTGCACATATAATGCGCCTGTAAAGTCATTGATGGTGTTTACATGCACGGTGCAATAATGAAAATCAACCCAGCCATTGATGGGCCAGCATGGGCTTGTAACTACCGCACCAAGTGGTTAGCAGAAATAGTAGAGCAACTCTTAATGACCATGTCACAAAGGGATGAGTAAGCAAGCATACTCAGGGCTACGTAAACCCCTTGCCTTTGAGGGACATCCATGGCAGTGAATGAGCAAGTGTATAGGGTGAAATAAAGGTGGCTTGAGGCCCTTTGTATACTTTGTGCATGCCTTGGGAGCTTGTCACACTCCATTGCTGTTGTTTGCTTGTGAAAAGCTGGCTTTGCCGTAGTCTAGGATCAACTTTGGCTTGGCACTGCACAGTTTGGCTGTAAGTGAAAATTGGGACCTATGACATCTGCCAATGCCAATGAATTGTGCATAGAGTACCTCCAGCATGAAGAAGTCTACAACTGCAGAAACAGAGCAAGCATGTCCAACTTTTAAGAGAAAATGGTGCAGCTTCCACATCTCAGGGTGAAGGTAATGCTAAGTCTTAACTTTCTTCTTCCACATGGACCATTGATTAGAGATCATCAAATCACATAACCAGCATGTCCAGCCCTATCTCATTCACTTGAGTTGGGACAAAGACATCTACTCAAAGAATGGGACATTTTGACCTACCATCATATATTTCCTCTATCTGATGAGTTGTGTGTTCCATCATTACCTTCCAATCATCTTTCCTTCAGCCATATTACCAAAATTTCCTCCAATTTAACAAAATTCAATACTGCTCAAGGCAGTCTTTAATTCCCACCGTGTTTCTCAGAATTCAAGAACTAAGAGGAATATTTTTCTTCAGAATAAAAAACAAAAAAAGCAAGTACAGGAAAGAATGGTGAAGGAAAGAGTCAATTGGATGCATTTTCTTTGTACAGCACCCAAATAGATTTATCACCTATTGAAAACCTAAAGAGAAACAAACCATCATTAGACCATTTTGGATTAGTTGGATGTACACATTTCTTAAAACACCATCATTAAATCATCTTGGATTAGTTGAATGTATATATTTCTTATTGAAATCTGTAGTAGCAAGTTCAGACCTAGGTTGATTACCATCAATTCTTAGGTTAAGCTCCAAAAAGAAGAAGGACGTATGTTGCGATGTTTGAAGAAGAGTCAATATGTCCCTCTTCTTAAAAGATGCATCGCCCTCTTATGCAAAAATGAACTTAAAATGGACATTACGCATTATGTGCCCATAAATGGCCCTAATATATTACCATCACAAGAAAAATCCCCTCAAGCTCTTACACAAAAGCATAGCAATTTTCTTTTTTTTTCAAAAAAAGGGGTTTTGTTAGGGTACTCCTACACATAGAGTAGTTCCTTAATATACTCAACATTTTTTGGCATTTTCTACCCTTGATTTGTAATATAAAATTTTTCTGAGCAAGGACATATTTCATCATTAAGAGGGGTAGAATAGAAATTTCTATAAGAAACTAGTGGCATTCTATTAGCGGTTAAAATATCATAAATGCTCCATGTGGGTGATGTCACACCTCTTGTGGATGATGTCATTCTCCATTATAGTTTTTCTTTATATCAAGGATTTCTAATCTACCCAAGATTAATTATCTAAAATACCCCTAGACAAGAAATTTACTATATTATAGAGTAATGGTATCACGTGTCAAAAAATATTGAGTACATCAAGGAAATGCTATGTGTGTAGGAGTACCCTAACAAAACCCAAAAAAAAATTACTAAAATAGAAGTAGAAAGAATCAAAAGCAAAAAACAGATGTCAAGGCAGCATCTAAGGATTCCAACATTGAAATTGTGTCAACAAAGCGATTCTCCAAGAACCCTTTCATTTGGCAAGGGTATGAGCCTCTTGGTTAGCTCTCCTAAGAAGGCATACAAAAAACGCATTCTTAGTGTCCACATCTATCAAAGATCTCACCAACAATCATAGTTAACCTCCACGGACTAGAGGACTTTTTATGGGTCGAGACAATCCCCCTCCACTATTAATCAACTTCTTAAATGCAAGGAACAGATACATAGACCTGCAAGCAATGCATGACCCCCTGTAGTGTAGAATTGCAAATCCCCTATGGACCCGAAAAGCTTTTAAGCTTCCTACCTTCTTCATCCTAAATATGCCACCAAAACCAGCTGGTCCCGGATTACCATGTGAAGGCATCAACATGGATCAAACTTTAGCTTCATCGACCCTTCATTGTAGCAACCCAAACTGCCCTAGGTTGAAAGGAATGGTGGACCCAATAAGGCCAAAGTCATACAATCCTTGATCAACTCAATAGCATTGAAACCCCAGAATTCTAATTGAAGCAAAGCCCACGTGGTTGCCATATTCCTAATCCTCTCCTTGAAGACCAATTTGCTTAGCCTTTGATACCTGAAAATATGACAATTCCACTCTTTCCAAATGCACCACATACTGGCTATAATGCCCAACTGCCAAAGCACACATCAAGATACTCCAACAAGGTTTTCAAACTTGAATTTGGACTAGGACAAATACCGAGTTCACTTGTTGACTGCGCAAATTTCTAAAATCGTCTTTCTTAAAAATGAAAAATAAAAATCAGTCAAAAATTATGAAAATTCAATGTAAATTTTATGATATCAATTTTAATTGTAATCCAATTTCTAACGAATAGAAATAATTTTACATTAAACATCATAATAAATTATAATTAAACTAAAACCAATTTATGAAAAGTATTTAATGCAACACGGGACACAGTCGTTGGAATGCATACCACAACGCACCAAACGTTGGATTCCAATTGCAACAAAAATGGTGCTCCCACAAAACGGTAAATTGAACTATGCAAAAAAGAGGCACCAATTTTAAAAAATTTAGAATTCAATTTCTTTTTCAGATTCATAATCTCCACGATTGATATCGAACTGTAAGAATTTGGATCAAAAATCCATCTCCAAGATGGAATTTGGAGGGAGACGCAGGTAAATAGATGAGTCGTCTTCCGCACCAAAACTAGATCCATCTATTTATCATCATCATCATCATCATCATCATCATCATCATCATCATCGCCATCATCGTCGTCGTCGTCATTGTCAAAGCCTTTTTCCAACTAATTAGGGTCGGCCACACAAATCTTGGTCCGCCATTCTGCTCTATTAAGGGTCATACCCTCAGTGGGGCCAAGTCCCTATATCTTTTCTCACTACTTCCAACCATGTCCTTTTAGGACTATCTCTTACCCTTTTTGAGCCTTCCACTTGAACTAACTCCAACCTCCTAATAAGTATTGTACTGGATTTGTGCCACTCATGGCCAATCGACCTAAGTTTACTCTCTCTCATATTATAGCCTATTGGTGTCTAATTTTTTTCGAATGTATTCATTATGAATTCTATCCCTTCTTGTCTTGCCACTCATCCATCACAACATCTTCATCTCCACTACACTTATTCTATCAAAGTTGTCCTAATGAACTTGCGCTTTAGCCTCATTGATATGCAGCGATCACATAAAATTTTGATTGTACATCTCCATTTCACCCACCCAACTCTAATTCTATATGCGACATCTTCCCCAATCTCTCCATTTTCCTGAATTATCGATCAAAGATATCGAAAGTCCGCTCTTTTTGGTATTTCCTAGCTGTCAATATTAACTACTTCTCTCTACTCCTATTATTACTAAACTTACATTCCATATATTATCTTTGTCCATCTAATTTTAAAACCTTTAGATTCTAGAGCATTCCTCCAAAGCTCTAACTTTGTGTTGACACCATTTCGGGTCTCATCGATCAAAACTATGTGATTTGCGAACAAAATGAACTATAACAGAGATTCATATCCAAAATATCAAAATGTTAATCCGGAGTACAAAAATGTTACATCCCAAAAACATAAATGCTATGTGCCTTTTGACAGGCTCATACCTCAATATGAATACAATTGGTTTCAATTAAGACCAAATCTAATCCAATGTTTTTTAGGCCACTAAAACACATCAAGATTGAATGATAATATATTATATTATAAGAATGCCTCCAGATGGCATCATTACTCACTCAACAACTCATGTATCAAGCAGGCTGTCGACATCTTCAGAAAGGTCACCACCCGGGCCACGCATTATGGGGCAAACCTAATACTCCTTGCGTGCCCACGTCAATATCAGAGAGGGTTATAACATGTGCATTATTGTTTATGAGACTAGATTGGGAATGCCACTATATTATTTAAAGCCACATTTTCATTCCATATTTAAGTACACTTTACCATTTTATATTCATGAGGGTAAATTTGTGTTATATAAGTGCATTATTCAAAATTTGGGCAAGAGACTGTGATATTTGTACCGTTGAGTAATCAACATAGGTGACTCATAACCAACCAATCACAAACAAAATTGTAACCTATCCCATCTTGGAAATGGGAATGGCAACAAGTACCTCCCTCCCTCTCTCCCAATATTTGATTACAGATAAACCTTTTAGAGATACGGCATGTACCAAAGTCTGCCTGGCAACTGAGCCAATTATGATTGCATGTCCTCATGCGATCAAAATGGGCAGCCAAGTCATGGGCGCATCAAGTGGTAGTTCTTATTTGTATCATGTGGTAACTAAAATGAGTTCCTAAAACAAACATTTTAGTGGACAACAAACATAAACGGAAAAACTTTGGATATTCTAAAGTTGGTAAGATGATGTCCAACAGATCCACTACTAGGTACTACGCATGTTGGCAGCAATATCATGAAATGGAAAAAGTAAAAAACAAAATATGGTTGCAATCTAAGTCTAGTTCCAAGCAGAAAACAGAGGTAGAGGATTCCAAAACATGTGTGAATAAACGGGAAACTCAATATCAAGATGGCAAAACATAACACATGGAAAACACAAAGAAGCAGGTGGTTCCAATGAGATGATTCCCAACTCACTTCCTCTCTCACATGGAAATAAGCCTCCACATTCGCATCACAAGGAACTTGTGAGAAGAGAGTCCCTTTTTGTTAATATTGATGATCTCCTCTAAGACTTTTAATCCTGTATAGGTATGTCCAATTAAGACAAGCCCACTTAGTGACATTAAGTGAATTGCCCTCAACAATTGGTGAGATCAAGTAGAAATGAGAAAAGATATTAAGGCCATCAAAGAGAGACATGGCTTTTTCCAAGCTGGCGAAAAGGCTTGGCAAATACTTTTCTTATGTTGCTTGAGCGATCGCTTGTAGTGCCTTTGATCCTAGTGCTTAGATTGTGATGCAAGTTATCAAGAAGAGGTAGTCAAAATGATAACAAAATAGAGGTTGCGCAAAGATGTCAAATTCAAATTTTGTAGCTCTAGAAGTTCATGTACAATCATGACCTGGAATAAAAGACATTCCCATGTTAAAATATATATAAGACAAGGTGCCCTTGATCCAATAAATAATACCAAACGCTCCTATACCATAACATAGAAGACAACCAATATTTGAGATCATGGATTAGAGGGTGCATCTCCTATTCATTCTTCTCAGTCCTCATCAACGGCTCAGCCAGAGATTTCTTCCCCTCCTCTAGGGGTCTTAGACAAGGAGACCCCCTATCACCTTTCCTCTTTGGCATTGTTGCTGAGGTATTCAATAAATCCATCTCTGGTATGCATCATAGCAGTATTCTCAAAGGTTTTAAGGTAGGGAGAAACGTCCTAGGGATCTCTCACCTCCAATATGCCGACGATATCCTCATATTTTGTAACGTCAGCCCTCAACAGATCAACTATTAATGGCTCTTCTAAAATGCTTTAAGATGGGAACTAACATCAGATTCAGTATGGCCAAATCAAAGATGATGGGAGTTGCTCTAACGACTCACGTACTTTCTTCCCTAGCAGATAAATTGGGGTGCAAATTGGAAGTAATGCCTTCCCCCAATTTGGGTTTACCATTCTGTATTGGCAAAGCCCAACACAAGTCAACAGAGCCATATAGTTGATAAATTCAACTATAGGCTAGCGGGTGGAAGGGCACATTCCTCTCATCAGCAGGTGGCCCTACCCTTATCAAGGCCACCCTCTCTAACATTCCCATTTTCCAGATGTCCCTCTTCAACATGCCTTCCTCGGGAGCCAACCGCCTAGAACAACTCATGAGGAACTTCCTATGGGGGGAGAGGGGAGAAGAAAACACCATCTGATCTCCTGAGCATTCGCAATCTTAAATCAACAATCTAGCCTTGCTTGACAAACGGTGGTGGTGTTTTGCCAACCAAGAGAATCACCTATGGCAAGAGGTCATCCGTTCTAAATATCATTGCAGAGAATCTATCAAGCTCCCAGAAGGTTGAGCCGCAGTCAATCCTCAAGGATCTGGAGATCTTTGTTCCGCAGCTTTCCCCAATTGACTAGAAACATCTGTTTCCCACCCTTGATATGGCCAGAGAGTTCTATTCTAGTCGACACTCACCCCTCAAGGAAAGGTTTCCCCACATATTTCTTGTAGCTCATAATCCCCAGGCCATAGTAACTGATTGTTTCCATGCCCTGGGTCCCGGCATAGTGTGAAATCCAAGCTTCAAAATACCTCTGTTGGACCAAGAGACCCTAGAATTCATGGCCCTTTCCTCCCTTCACTACTCAACTTTCCTCCCACCCCTTATGAATGACAGGATTGTTTCATCTCCTGCTCCCTCTGGTATCTTCTCCGTCTCTTCTTTCTATAACACTCTCCAAATGTGCTCCCCCTTACCCATTCCTCACCCCTCCATTGCGATAAAAGCTTGGTATCCAAATGTTCAATTGGCTCACAATCTCCGAAAGAGCCCTAACTATCGACCAACTTCAAAGAAGGGGTTTACAGTTACCCAACAGATGCACCATGTGCACTGTGGAGCAAGAGACCAATGCTCACCTCTTCATCCATTGTGACACTGCGAGCACTCTTTGGGATCATTTACTATAGCTTTTTGGTTTGTATTGGATGATCCCGTATTCTATCCCACAACTCTTCCAGTCTTTCCTCTCTCCACAGTGGTCCAAAGCGGGCATCTCCCTTTGGCAAGCCTCAGTCATCTAGTTGGAGCGAAACAACATAACCTTTCGAGATAGAAGACCACCATTCAAGCCCTTTTAGATAAAGTCAAATCCTTTGTTATCTTCTGGGCAAAGAACAACAAGTTCATCCAGCACTGTTTTGTTTCCGATTCCACCTCAATTGGAGAAACCTGCTGAATCTCAAGACTACCCTCATTCCTCACTCCTCACTATGAAGGCCACCTGAGCAGGGCCAAGTAGAGCTCAACTTCGACGGTTGCTTCCTCAGCAACCCAGGTCCCTGAGGCATAGGGGGCATTTTCAGATATTTCAATTGCGTCATCCTCTTCTCCTTCTCCCACTTCATTGGCCACACCACCTCCACCATTGCTAATGCCTTAGCCCTTCTTGTAGGCCTTCGCAACTTCAACTCCACCGGGGGCACCACTCTTATCATCGAAGAGGACATAACAACGTCATAGCCTGGGCATCAAGATCCTCCCCCTGCCCTTGGAACTTGGATCGCATTTCTTATGAAATTTTCCACCTTTGCAGGGATATTCATGTTGTTTGGCAGTATAATTGGAGGGAAGCCAATGATGGAGCCTGATGCCCTCGCTAAGGAAGGTGCCTCACAGCAGAGTACACACGTGACTATTGGGCACCTTTTTGAGCACTAGACCGCACCTTTTGTTTTCCTGTTTGACAGTCATTTAAATTGTACAGCATATTTTAGGCCCTGGGGGTTTTTGTACACGATCACCCGGAGTGTGCATGGATTAACCTCATGTATATCTCTTCTCTTAATACAACAGTTAACACTTTTAAAAAAACATAAAAAGTATAAAAATAATTACATCCTTTGTCATGTAACAATCTGTTACATGGAACAGGCACAGGAAATATAGCAATCATGAAAAGACTGGTATTTAATGTTGTCTAGTTTCCTCAGAAAAATCAATCGCAAGGCTAACTTGATGCCACTCTGATTGTTAGCATGTAAATGAATGCCAATCTAAGGTCATTACATACAGCGGGCAGCCATAAAATACCCCAGGAAGCTGCAAAAATGGAATGGCACCCAACTTTGGCACTGAACATAGCAACAGTACCATGTTTCTTACTCTTCCTTCCAGGTAATTGGGGAAGAACCTAAGCATATGTGGCAGTGTTATACGAGATAATCAATTATAAGATAAGCAAGGTAAAAGAATGTGTAATTTCTTACTTCTCGTAAGCCTTACCATCTCAATGAGAATTCTCACTGTATTTTTCATTCATTCTCTAACTATGACATGGTGTAAAAGGCCACCAAAACCCATATTGTTCTTTCAAAGTTGAGCACAAGAGAGCACATGCGGTCCATATTCATAAAAAATATAGATCTCAAAACAGCATTCAGAGACAAACGCATTCATTATTAAGTTTCAGAATCAAACCAGGCTCTATACAATCACGTGTTTTCATAGTCACATGTATGAGTCCAGAGCCCCAAATTAGTAATCAATTTTAATCATCTAACCAAAAAGAATCCATAGATGCCAATAGGGTAGTTGGAGAAGAACACATATTATGGTGACTTTTTTCAGGTTTTGCGGATTTCATGTTTGGGAAGCCCACAAAGCTTTGAACAAGTGCATTAACTGGTTGATTTTAGCATAGTTGACCCAGATTTACTAAGGGTTTCAGTGAGAAGCGCTAAGAGCATACTCCAACGGAAGAAAAATGTACACATCTTATCTTTGGCAAAAAAAATTGCTTAGAGGGATTTGTATAACCTGAAATTTTGAATCACCAGATTAATAATTTACCCAAAATAAAATATCAGACATGTAGATCTGACTGTTCCAAAAATGGAAATTGTGTTCTCTCTTGGGATGGTAGGGGTGGCAATAGGTCGCAGACCCAAACCCGGACCCGACTGGACCCAGACCCTAACCCAATTGAACCTGATCCAAAAAACAGAAAAGATATATATTTAAATAGTATATTAAATATATACATGCATTATTCAAATATTACAAATAAAAATATACAGTTATATTTTATTAAAATATTAATATTTATTATATATTTTTATTAAAATATTATATATTAAATATTATCTAAATATTAACACTATTCAGGTCGGGTTTACATGGACTCGGACCCTAGTCAGGTCCAGCTGTCGGGTTGCACAAAGTATAATAACTTTGCTTTATTTCAGAAGTGTCAAGCACTCTTTTCAATAAAATCTGGTACCTGTAGATTCTTAAGGGCATTATCTACATCAGCTGAAACCTGGTACAAATAGATTCTTATCAGCATGATCTCCTCTTGGTGAATTTTGATGAGATGTATTGTCGTTTGAGAGATACTGTGATTCTCATGTCGGCAAATGTATGTTTTTGCAGTCCGCACTTCTATGTTGGTAAATAATTCAATCTCTATTTAACCTTGCATGTCCATGGCAACCATGTTAAGCAGAGATATCAACTAACCTTGCATGTCCATGGCAACCAAGTTAAGCAAAGATATCAGCATGGTCACTTCTATGAAGCTAGAAGGAAAGTAGCTAGATGGAAAGTAGTAGTCTTTTGTAGACCTTTATCGAGACTACGAAAGGATGAGATCACTAGGGGAAAATGATGGATAATTAACAAACTCCCAAAGAGGCGAAGGCTGGCAAAGAAAGCAACATGGTGAGTAAGATCTTAAACTCCACGGGAAGTGAACACTACACCAAAATTGACACATTTCTCAAATTGAAGGACATGTGAGAATATTTGAGGAAGACTTACAGCGAACCTAATGATGCTAGTACCATCTCAAGAGTGAGATGATGGAAGCCAAATTCCAAGAATAGTTTTATGCTCTCTATCATCTGGAAGGAGCATTTATTGATGAAGCTACTAGTACAGACAATGTTGTATAACCTGTTACCAAGTCCATAAACAAAACAAACTGCTTCAATTTTCGATCAATATAAATTCTCAAGGAAGTATATTGTTTCCCAATGAAGAGAGAATTCGCAACTATAGAGAGATTACTAGCTAATTTTTAATCAATGATTCCTAGTCAACTTATTACTATTCGAAAATGACTATATCAGGCTAAAGGGGCCAATATTGTACAAGGCTCAAGTCACTTGGTATATAAAACATACACATTAACATTGTGCTTAGTGGCATTTCATTCACTTTCTGCCCTCACCTTCCTTCCTCGCTATGTCATCTAAGACCATTAACAAACTATTTCAAGCTGTGGCTGTAGTCAGTTTTGCATGTAATAGTTTATCTTTACCTACCATCTAATTTCTTGGTTCTGGTGCATCTAACCACATGACTCGTACACTATAGAACAGCAGATGTACAATTCTTTATAAAGGCAACTTCAAGTTTTTGTCATTGTTGTCATTCCTTACCTCTTACTCTCATTCATAAGGTTTCATTGCCAACTACTCATAATTCCTCTCTATCCCTTAATACAATGAATAATATCTGTAAACTAGAGGTGTATATTAAGAGAACATGGTCTGAACAAGTACCTAGTTTGTTTAAGTAGCAACTTGAATAATCTTTATCTTCTTTTAATGATTCGACTCAACTGATTCGGTTATTTGTTTTATAACACCATTAGATATATTTGAGAACAAAGATCCACCCTTATGACTTCTCTTGATCACATTCTGAATCACTAAATCCTGCATATTACATAAAAAATACCAGATGCCTATTCTCGAATGGTTGTCCTATTGATATAAGATTCACACCATACGGCTGTGAACATAATGGAAATCAAGCAACCAGAGAAACCATGCATAGAAGATAACAAAACTTTACTAATTTGAGCACCAAGTAAAGGAGAACCATTGGCAGTACGGTCTTGAAGATCACCTTTATAAGACCATGTATATGAAAAATGTCATTATGTACCAGTCATGTAACTGGAAGCACCAGAATCAAATAACCAAATGGTAGGAGATGACAAACCGTTATCTAGAAAGTAAGTATATACTACCTATGCTTGAGAAAGTTGATGCAGGGTCTTTGTAGACATTAGGGGTGAAGAATGAAAATGTCGATGTAGGAGACATGTATGAATTTCTAGAAGCAATCAATGTCCCTCACACCACAATGTACTGGAATGCCACACGACTTGATATTCATACATGTTCAGTGCCCTTAGCCTGAGATCACTGCATGTAGATATCAATGAGTTGGCAATTATCTTACAATAGTTGCAGAATGCCTTCTTGCCTCTGGAATCAACATGTCCTGTTTTTCTACAGATGTGGCATTGCAACTTACAGAAATTTCACGCCTTAGTTGAGGTGCCGCGGGAACCAATTCTTTTGAAACTCAAGTGGATCTAAGACATCCCAGTATGGTCAACTGAGTTTGTGTGCCCCAAAAGCTGGATAAAACATCATATAAGGTAGAGGATAACAATAGACAGATACTCGAATACGTTAACTTTCAGTCATAGAATCATAAAAAGATGAACCAATCTCAAACAGTAGGCTCCATCACAAGTTACAATATTCTTGAATGCTTCAAGTGATTTCGCACTGGAAGTGACACTCCCAGGCAACATAAAATTAGTCGTACTCGTACAACCTCTTCAAGTAGTCCCCCATTGTCCTTAGAGGTCGTGTAACTCTCGAACTGGTTGCCATCCCACTTCAATAGAGCTAACAATGCATGTCATGATGCAGTTGGTGATTCACTTCCCACCATGCAACAGCCATCACGTCTTCCATTGTCAATACCAAACTATCAACATCGTTTCATAGCTCCTGTCCCATTTGTAATTACATGGAAATTACTAGTATTCATGCTTTATTTTGTTGTTGGGGTGATAAAAGGCCAAAAAGAGATTATCTTAACTACAAACATGAACAAGCAGATCAAATACCTCTTTTGTAAATCAATAATGACTTGCAAAATTTACTAACAAGGAAAAGAAAAAATTAATGAATTATATGGAGACAGTGAAAAAATTTGCCCACCTGGCCGAATAAGCGACTCGGGGGCAATAATAGGGCCTAGACATAGCCCTATTCGACGATGCACTAGGGCACTGGCCTCGGCGGCCCAATGATTAAGGCCCTCCGGCAAAGGCAAAAACCGAAGATGTCCTCCCCCCCCAAAACTCTTTGTGCTCATTTTCTCCATGAAAAACAATCTCAAATACAAGATTTTGAGATTTTTTTGAAGATCAAAAAAAATTTCAAACTTTTTGATATCTTGTGAAATTAAAAAGCATTCAATCAGAAACATTTTGAGACTTGAGGTGGCTGCAAAGGTCTTTCAACAACCAAAGGTCATCGATTCAAGCCAAGTTCGATCAATTTTTGAGAGGCGAGTGCATTTCACTTCTTCATTTGGGGTTTGGTGATCATCATCATCATCATCCAAGCCTTATCCCAATGATTTGGGTTTGGTGATATCTATAAATTATAAATACTCGGGTTTTATTTTCTTTTTTCTTGTTTTCAACTTGGTTATTTTTGTGTTTTTGTTTTTTCTTTTCTTTTCTTTTTTTATTTTTGGCTTTGGACTGTTGGCCCTCATTGGTTTCATTTTGAGTTTTTCAACATTTTATTAAGATTGGGTAACTCATTCTAAAAACAACGTCAAAAAACTCAAGCGAGCTCGGCTTTGTTCTACTTTATTAGTCCTTAGATTGTCCAAACAATGAAAAGGGGCAACAAGCTTATGTTTTTCTATTTTATTGCCTCTTCATTTGATGATTTCTTCTTAGTATTCAATGTGGCATTTGTGCCTTCCTATTGTTGCACAAAGGATGAATTTTGGGCAATTTTCACTTATTTAAAGATTTACATATTCAATTTCAAGTTCTAAAGTCATGTATGTCTAAGTTTGAACCATAGTTGATGGAGGTAGGAACAAATTCAGGAGCAGCACCGGTTCGGCGAACGCCAAACCACCATAGGGTAGAAGTTCCATGGGGTTAGGATCAATGTCCATACATTCAACGGGTTAAGGAGCTATAACCTAGGATACCTAGGAGTAAGATCCCATGTCACTGGATCCAAATTTTGACATGGAGAGATCTAAACTCAAGAATACATAAAATGAGATCAAGTAATAGTCCATAGTAAAACTAGGATCGAGCAAATGCCTCGCTCGATCCATTATCATAGACATTAGTTTATTACCAATGTCATAGTTATAGTACTCTAATTTACTACAATAATACAGTTTAATAAAATCATAAATTGGCCTACTATGATATTCAACTATTGTTATTAAATACCATAATTCTAGCATACCACGATGTGATATGCACCGTAGTTAAACATATTCTACAGAAATAAAACTATAAAACAAAGGAGAGAAGCCATAGTTCAATTAATAGTGTAGCTCCACTCCTTGGAAGGATCCTACAAGCATATAGACCAAGGTTGGATTTTATAGAAAGCCAAATCCCTATTCTCTAACCCAATGCCCTCTAAGATCCCTTTAAGAAACCGTGGAATCAAGTTCCTAAGGTGGGGCCATGGCCTTACCGTTAAAGTTCCCGCAACTATGGTTTGAACTGCAAAAGAAAATAGCACACAAAAAAATGAGAAACAATGTGCTTTATCAAAAATAAATTTTCTATATGCTCAATCAAGGGGTTTTTTGGTAACCAACAAAAACCCCCCAATATCATCTTCAAGGGCCTAGGGCCCCCCTCTTTATGTGCAGGCCACCCAACCGCCTAGGAGGCCAAATCCGTCTTCAGAGAATTCCACCATAAACTTCCACATGATATCTGCTAAACCACAAAGAATTCCACTATTAACTCCACATATAAGTAGATTACACCAAAATGAACCCAATAGTATCACATGTGAAAATCAGACCATGTATCATGAACTCCTTCCGTATTCCAACAAACACAACCTGACTCAAAAACCCTTTGAGCATTAACTTCGTATGGGACAATAAACCATTTGATCCACAAGCTTAAGGTATTGATGTCAAATGTGTGTGTAATCTGCTTAATACTAAGTATTCAATGAATTTGATTCTTCTCCAAAATCATTCAAGTTGGGTGTCTATGGACTCATCTCAAGAATACAATCAATAGACATCAATAAATTTGAAGAACTAACATCCAACACATGTGGCCATATGGACATTAGCAGCATTTATACCCATGTGTTTCTATCCGACATTGATTCTGAAACCGTATTTTTTATATGAATAAAGATTACATGAGTTTCTCGTGATCACACATTTGAAATCAGAAAGTTAAGGTTTGTTGACAATGACCATAAAATGAGAATATGAAGAAAGAAAACAAAGAGTTCTCATTAAACTTATCCCTGAAACGGTTGACATACAATTGTCATCATCATCCGAGCCTTATCCAAACTATTTGGGGCCGGCTATTGTTCCACCATTCAGCTCTATCAAGGGCCATACCCTCAATCAGACAATACCTCATGCCCAAATTACAATATGCATAGGATAATGTGCACTTGGAAAAGTAATGGTTAATACTGGAAGCATTTAAGATCTTCGGCCAAGGGACAGACAATAGAGCACAATCACTTTATGGATGGAATTTCAGACATCAGACGTGATATGCACCTGCGCGACGTCATGAGCTCTGACCCCATGCCACTCCCATGAGATGACCATGCCCAGGATCAACTGACAACTAACTCTACTCTCAAGAAAACTGCCCTAAAAATCCTGTTATTGTCCTCTTTCACTATGCCTCAAGTAATCCCTAGGGAGTCCAGCATCCTAAGTAACATACCTTTCTGAGGGGAGGGAAGAGACCCATGAATAGGCAGCAGACGTTGGAACAGCCCATCAAACATTGGAAGAGTCAAGGAAACAACCAACACCTCCGAACAAAAGAGGAATAATGGAGATGATGATAAACGTAATCCTTCAATACCTCTCGCATGGGGTACTCTGTTTTAGAATTGGATGACAATTGTTGACATCATCCCCATAGAGTCTCATTACTTCGTACCATCCAATCAAACTGTTCCATAATTGGATTGCCATTGTTGACATCATCCCCATAGAATATCGTTGCTTAGCAATGTCCAATCAAACGAGATTCGAGCCTACACAGGCCTAAGTAATGCCACTAGAATCACTGCTACTGGGCTGGAGGAGAGAAATTAGCATATACCCCATCACCTTACCAAACCAACCCAGTTTGCTCTGTACCCCACACCTAATCCCTCTTCAAATATCATCATGAACTTGTTCCCCTCTTTACCCTCCAAACCTTAGAAAACCTACCCAATTTTCTAAACCTCCACCCTTCGCAATTCGCAAATTGCAATAAGAAGATTGAGAATCCACATCTTAAGAACCCAAACAAGTCTGTATCTAAAAGATCACGACTAAGGAAATTGCATTGATGAATCATAATGGCAATACATGAATACCACAATTATCATCATCCTTATCATAATCAGCAACAGTAATCAGACTCCGTATTTCTATTATGCATATGTAACCAAATGCTATAAAAAGAAAAACCCAAAGAAAACTTAGGAGAATAAATCAAAACCCTTAATGCATTTTGAGGGTTCCATATGTTGTTTAGAATAAAAGTAAATGGTTTCTCCATGTTGTTAAAAGCATCTACCTATCAAACACTTAAATGCCTCTCTATTTCACACGTCAAAAAAAAAAACAATAAAATAATAAGACATGATTTATCGCACCTAACTATTTTTTTGCCTATGCATGAAAAATATCTCAACCATAATTTGAATTAATATTTTAGTATACAAAGAGTACATTACTTGTCACAAGTCTCATCCCTTTTTCATTACTATCAAATGGGGTCTGAGCATAGTTATCAAATGTGGCTGAATAATGCATTACTGTCGCACATCAAAGCGGTTTGGCAAAGTTTCCTATGCACATAGGCAGCCTTTGCTCATGGTGGAGTAACACCCAGAAACTGGGACAAAACTGTAATACCTCTCTGCAGAAGGGAGGGAACTGTTTTTCTTTTTTCTGTTTCTTTGGTTGGTGGGTCGTCTTTTTTTGTTTTTTTTTTTTGGATGGGGGGAGGGGGTGGTTGGGCACAAACCAAAGAGCCCCTCAAAACCAATATTTGTGGGTTCTATGGGCATTAAACTAAAAAAAAATCAAATTCTCGTTCAATTTTAAAGCATTTGACAACTTTGTGGATTTTTATTTCTTTGTATGTTGTGAAAGATTTCGAGTGAAGAATTATCAAGTACCTGAGGGTCTCAAGAGGTAAGGAGATAAAAACTAGAAATCAAAATTCCTTCTTATTTTGGAATTGACATCAAAACCAATCTAGTTATGCTTTTTACCTTTTAAGTCATGGATTTGGGGCCTTTAGATGTTATATACTTGTGAAGTACTTTAGACTCTTTGGTAGTTGGCATTTTGGCTATATGTTAGAGTGTACCACATTGCTAGATGCTTATTTATTTCTCAAGTGCTTGGCTAGAATAATACATTCTTTTGTGTTTTCTTTAATTTAATGAATCGGTTGGATCAATTTATTTTACATTTTAATTGTATTAAGGAATGGAGACTGATACTCTCTACATTGATCCAGAGCAAATATTAGAGGCAAATACTAAATCAAAATGTCTACTATAAAACAAATCACATATTCTTTATTCTTATATTCCTCATAGGTTTGTTAAGTCTTTTAAATTTATTGACCACATCGGAAGTGATGGTCCCACATTGCAGCCACATTGCGGCACATAGCGCATCGGAACCCCTATTACATCAAGCAAGCATCCCGCATTTGGTCACCTACTTCTGAGAATTAGCCAATGATATTAAATCTATTGAGTTTTAGTAGTCCTTTGAAGGTGAAAAACCGTTAAGCGTCATGATGTGACATGTCGGTACAATGGTTGAGGAGCTAGAATTGTTTTAGGCCTGGATATGAAGTTTTTCATGAATCGACTTCTACACTTGTGATCATCAAACCAAATGCCCTGAACGCCAATCAAATAATTCATAGTGATTCTTCTTGGGTGTTGACCATGGTATCTTGGTAGTACACACTCCATTACTCAGAAAACCATTTTTTAACCCATAAAAAATAAAGATCTTGCGTAGTGTTGTTGCCTCTTGTTGGATGGCAATGCATCATATCTATGGGGACACATACAAAATGTCATAAATAAGGCTATATCTATAATGAAGCTCATCATCATGAAAGAAATATGAAGTTCCCTCCTTCAGGTGTAGCGACAACAGAGTCTCTCATAGTGTCTATGAGCTCTCTTATTTCATGGCATTAAGAATCAAAAGGAAAGGAACCACGATTATGATTTAGGATAATTTTCAATAGAATGAACAATTTATGTAGAGTTGTTATATAATCATCTCTCTAATCCACCATGATGCCCAAGAACATCGATAAGTACAGTTTCATTCATGAGACACTTGAAATCAGAGAAGTTTCTAAAAATGAAAATTCAAATAAGATGAAACAAGAAATTGATAATTCATATGTTAAAAACATCCTATGTACCTGCTCAATGATTGCAAAATAGTGTGAATTAGCCTGCAAAACACAGATGTCAATAGTAAGAAATTAAGAAAAGCATTACAAAATAACTTGGAACTTGGAAGTAAAGACTCAACATGCAAACACAGTTTCTGTGCCACAATTAATAGTGCTCACCTTTTATCAAACACAAACACATTGCCCTAAAATATTATCTCAAAGTGCTCCTAACATCACAAAATAATTGGAAATTGAAAATTATATATGTTTTAAACATGTCATACACTGAAGTTTCGTTAATCTATATCAAGTCAACAAATGCCCCAATAATAATTATCTTTGAGTAAAGGGAAGAAGCATGTACACATGTTGTCCTAGAACGGCAACAAAAAGAGGGAGTATCATAGCCTCTACAAAGAAAATGATTTCTTTTTCTCTTTTTGTTCATAATATTGAGTGTGACGGATGAGTGTAGTTGAGATGAGGATATTGAGATGGATGAGTAGCAACACAAGGAAGATAGAATTTAGAATGAATATATTCAAGGGAACATAGGGGTAGCTCCAATAGGCGATAAAATGAGGGAAAATAGATTTGGGCCGTCTGGTTATGGATAGCGTCAACCCAAAACAGTACCAGTAAGGAGGGGTGATTTGGTTCATGTGAAAAGCACTAAAAAGGCAACGGGAAGGAACCAAAGGACATAGATGAAAATAGTGAGAAAAGATATGGTGACTTATGATTTGACTGAGGGTATAACCCTTGATAGAGTGGAATAGCGGAAAAAGATCATGTAGCCGACCCCAAATAGTTGGGATAAGGCTCATATGTTGCTGATATCGAGTGTAATGAAGTTCCGAAAAGACATAGAAGAGGAACATAGTAGACAGAACACACTAAAGCAACGGAATAACATAAAGGTTACAGCAGCCAAGAGTAGAGTCATGAGATTCACGAAGCATTAGACAAAAGGATGCTTTTGTTTCGGCCTTTGTGTAAAACTAAATGAAACCTTCCAAATCTTTAATCAGTTTCTCATTATATTTGATAATAATAATAATAAAAGGTCATGAAAAGTTTCTTTGGCCACTTTGACCTAATAAAAAATGACTAGAAAATTTATATAAAGTATTTTTACTTTCTTTACATTTTAAAATTCAAGATTGAGTTAAAAAAAAAAAAAAAACTGATTTTAAAATTGGATAAAGGGAATGAATGTTATGAATTTAATGTGCAACTGTATGAATAAGAATGTTAAAGACAAGAGCTGGGTGAATGTTTTTCACTACAGCTTATCATGTGAATTTTCACATTTGGATAACATTTCCCTTTCTTTTCAGGTTATGTTCCTTTTGTTTGCAATCATACAACTAGATGTAACCTTTCACTTTTTTACTTTCTTTACATTTTAAAATTCAAGATTGAGTTAAAAAAAAAAAAAAAACTGATTTTAAAATTGGATAAAGGGAATGAATGTTATGAATTTAATGTGTAACTGTATGAATAAGAATGTTAAAGACAAGGGCTGGGTGAATGTTTTTCACTACAGCTTATCATGTGAATTTTCACATTTGGATATCATTTCCCTTTCTTTTCAGGTTATGTTCCTTTTGTTTGCAATCATACAACTAGATGTAACCTTTCACTTTTTTGATCTATCAAGAAAAAACAGTAGGTGCAATTGTCCTTTTAGTAAAATACGAACAAGTTTATAGACATTAAGGAAGGTTGTTTTGGGTCAATTATATGAGGTATGCCTGTGACATGCAGTTTGCTAAGCAATTTAGCTTAACTAAATAGTCAACAAAGATCTGGTGACTCCAGAGTTCGCTGCTTTGGAGATGGCTAGTAGAAAGTATCGTGCCATTAATATGGAGCTAAACAGAGGGATTGTGGGGGAGCGGAGGCACAGAGTATAGAGAAGATTGAGGATATAGAAAGGGGATCTGCAGTACAGATTCAAGAGAGGAAGATGAAGGCTTCAGAGGAAGGGATCAGAGGAGGAGGTTACGCCAAGTGTGGACACCCCATTAACTCTATCGATCAATGGGATTACATAGAGACAGGGAAAGACATTTTGATTGAAGTGAAGGAGGCAGAGATAATGGAAATTTTCAAGAAAGCAGATCAGACTAATCTTACTCCTACATTGCTGGAGGGGACATAAACCATGCATAGAACTATTCCAAGAAAGTGCAACAGAAAAAAAGGACTAGTATTAAACAAATGGATCAAAACTTGGCTTAAGGGCAGACAAGGATTACTGTCAGAATGGAGCACATTACCATGCAGTCGGCCTATGGTGAACAAGGACCATAGAAGGAGGAAATGAGAAAGAAAAAGCCATTTGACATCTCCAAAAAGAACAAGTTCTCAAGAGTTGCTAGAAAACATGGAATCTCGAGTTTTGGCTAACTAAATAACTTGAGGAATTGTATACTCACTTTTGGTACAATGAGGTCACAATAACCCTTAGCAATCGGATGTGAAATCCAACAACATAAAGAGTGTCACACAGTTCGAAAAATTTTATTTTGGACTTTTTGCCTAGTCAATGACACATCCTAGCCATCTGATTTCACATCTAATAGTGGATGATGACTGTGACTTCCTCATACCAAAAAGTAAATGGTCTGATTGTATACATTTCCATAACTTGAGGCCTCCCATCAAAGTAAGCATTGCTACTTTCAAAATTTAGCTCCACTCATGATAATCAATGCAAAATTTAAGTAAGGAAAAGTTTATATAAGGTTGCAACCTTCAAATGCAGAATTACAAATGCGCATCAAAAACCCATCGGAAAAGATTGTTTTAATGTTGAAAAACCCTTTAGTTGATCATCTCAACATCGAGATTAATGAATATGAAAAAAAAAAAAAAATTAAGTTCCAGAAATAGTGTTTCTTGCAACATATTATCTAGACCATCCATTTCCAAGCATTTCATATGTTTATAGATCTACTTGATTTTAACCATTTTTGGAACTTAAAATTTTATAATTAGATATAAAAAATAGATTTTCAGATAATCCTAAGAATTTTTTACATCAAAATTATATGTTATGATAAAATTTGGAGGTGCGCCTTAATTGGATTGTTTAAGGTTGTAACCTTATAGAAACCACACCCTTTAAGTAATGAATCAGTAATACCAGGGAAACATTTATCCCATTTGGCTTCCTTTTCTCATTTTGTATAGATTTTGTCCATGTTGTTTCCTTATTTAATGGATTGCTTAATTTATGGCAAATCACATTCAAAATGTAACCTGTTCTTAGGGAGTTTATGTTAGTTTCAGGTTTTAAAGCCAATTAATCTAGGAGGAATAATGGCTAATCCTATAACAGTTGTGGAGGGGAAACATTTAAGTTAAGCGGAGTTACACCTCACTGCCAAGACTATATATAGGAAGAACGTTTATGGAAAATCACATTCAAAACGTAACCTGTTCTTAGGGAGTTCATGTTAGTTTCAGATTTTAAAACCAACTAATCTAGGAGGTTGAATAATGGCTAGTCCTATAACAGTTGTGGAAGGGAAACATTTAAGCTAAGCAATTATAGGAGTTACACCTCACTGCCAAGACTATATATAGGAAGAACATGCAACGTCAAGTCAGTTGGGAAAAGTGGAACTAAGAGCAAGAAAATTGAATCCATGTCGCTTGAAAGGTTTAAGAAGATTGCAAGAGATTCATTGAATTTATTTAAAAAGTGGCAATAAAGATGTCTGATATGTAACATTTACGATAAGCAATTAAAGGAGTTACACCTCACTGCCACGACTATATATGGAAAGAACGTGCAATGTCAAGTCAGTTGGGAAAAGTGGACCCAAGAGTAAGAAAATTGAATCCGTGTCACTTGAAAAGGTTTAAGAAGATTGCAAGAGATTCATGGAATTTATTTAAAGAGTGGCAGTAAAGATGTCTGATATGTTTGAATTTATTCAGCGTCATGCCTTGAGAAACTCTTGTTGTTAAATAAAGATCGTTAAGGAAGGCAGGAGAATAAGATATTGTATAGATTAGAAGATAAATGAAAGCATAATAAAGAGCAAAGGAACTTCAAAGTTCATTTCGTAAAGAAACTCCATATTCTCCTTAGGCAACAAGGAAGTGACATGAAGGGAATGGGCATGTCACAGGATGAGAAGTGCAAACAGGAGAAGTAAAATGATTCCATTGATTAAGGTGGATGACAAAACTTATCTATAGAGGAAACAAATGTTAGAAAAAGATTTTTTTATTTAATACAAGAACAAAATGAGAGGAGCCAAGTTTCAAAAAGCGGCCCACCTAGTGCATAGGAAGGCCAAGGAAGCCTAGAACATCACCTAGGCCTTTCTAGGCATTGGGTCCTTGGACGCCCACCCAAGGGCCAAAATGCCCCTCGTGAAGGGGCATTTTAGTCCTTTTTCCCCTTTAATAATAAGGGGAGAAAGGGGGGGCAGCTTTAGGTTTTATTGTGACCTAAACTATCTTTTTTAACCTTTGAGCGAAAAAAATAGAAAAAAGCCGCATTTTTGCTTTCTGTAAGATCGATCAGGTAATTCAAAGTTTTGAAAAATCAATCCAAACATCATCCTTCTGGTTTGGATTTGATTTTGTAGATTTTAAAAGCTTATTAGAGGGTTTTTAAAAAGCATTTGAGATTGGGAAACATCTCAAAGGTGGAAGATCAAGCAATCCAAGTTAGTGAAAAAACTTCGTATCTGAGATTGCTTTGTTATTTCGAAATGTCGTTTGCGGGTTCTACTAGAAGTGGTAATCCGAGTTGGAAATACAGTTATAACCCAAATCCTCTCAATAAAAATTGTATAAGATGTAATTATTGTGACAGAGAAACCAATGGAGGTATAAACCGGTTCAAGAAACATCTTGCCGGGATCAGGGGGGATGTTGCCCCTTATAAAAAGGTTCCTGACATAATTAGGGAGGAGGTAAGAGATTATATGAATTAAAAAGGAAAAAAGAAGAAACAGAGGCATGCATAGCAGAGTTAAGGGATAAGGTTCGTGTTTTTTATGATGATAGTGTGATGGGAGGAGGGATGAGGTGGAGCTGTTTGCTTTCCCCCAGTTTAGGAAAGGAAAGGGAGTTGTAATTGGATCTAGGGGGCCTAAGAAACCTCGGGTTAGGGGGGCTCTGCATACATTTTTAACCGGCATGACGTTGAGGTTGCAGTTGAGAAAACCAAGAAGCAAACAACCATTGAGAATAGAATTGAGGAGGGGAGACAGAGAGTTGCTCAATATATTGCTCAATGGTTTTATAATGTGGGCATTCTTTTCAATACCACTCGCCAAAGCAGCTTTTACACCTTGGTGTAGGCAATTGGCCAATTTGGGCCTGTGTTGAAGCCCCCAACCTTATATGAGCTTTCAGAGCCTCTTTTGAAAAAAGAGATACAGATCACGAGGGAGATTGTCGACTCGCAAAAGGATGCATAGGCTCAATATGGGGTATCTATTATGATTAACACTTGGAGTGACAAGAAGAGAAGAAGTCGGATGAATTTGTTGGAAAATTGTCCTTTAGGGACTGTCTTTTTGAGGTCTATTGACGCCTTTGATGACAGCCATGATGCCATGTACATATTTAAAGTATTTGAGAAGGGCATCAAGAAGGTTGGGGAGCAGCATGTTATTCAGATTATCATAGATAAGGCTTCTCCTAATGTTGCAGCCTCTAATTTGTTGCGCATGAGCTACGGCTATGATGTCATGTACATATTTAAAGTGTTTAAGAAGAGCATCAAGAAGGTTGGGGAGCAACATGTTAATCAGGTTGTCACAAATAAGGCTTCTCCTAATGTTCCAACCTCTAATTTGTTGTGCATGAGCTACCCTAATATCTTTTGGACAGCATATGCAGCACATTGCATAGACCTCATGCTAAAGGCTATTGGCGGTATGAGCGAGATTGCATGTACAGTTAGGCTAAGTCAGTTACAGCCTTTATACATAGCACACCCTCACCTTAGCATGATTAGCAGGTTACAAATAAAGAGGAGATAGTGAGGCCAGGGATCACGAGATTAACTATCTGGCTTATATTTAGATAGCATACATTCAAGGAGAGCTCAGTTGAGGAAGATGTCCACTTCATGATTAGAAAGTATGTAAGTGGGTCAAGGTTCAAAAAGGGAAGAAAGTGAGAGATTTTGCCCTATATAAGGCTCTTTAGATAGGGGTGAAGGGTGCTCTTAAGGTATTTTTCCTCATGTCAAAGTCCTTTGCCTGGTTGATATTGACAAGCCCTCCATATGCTTCATATACGAGGCAATGGAAAGTTGCAAGAGAAAGATAGCCCATAATTTGAAAAATGATGAGAGCCGATTTGGAATATTATTGATGAGAAGTGGGATACGCAGCTACACTGACCACTGCATGCAGCTTTTTTGATCCAGATTTTTTATATGCTAATAAGAATATACAAACAAATGATACAATTATGACTGGATTTAATAAGTGTCTAAATGTGCTAGTGCCTAATCAGGGAATCCAAGACATTACATGTGCTAATGAACTTATAAATTACAAGCGTGCATTGAAGTCTTTTGGGAGGGCAATGGCAATAAGGCAAAAGACAAAAGTTGATCCAGGTAATAATATACCTTACCCAATCTTCAAATTCAAGTTTCATGTTTGTCGTTTTTTTTTAAATATTTGTATACATAATCGTAATTCATAATCAATATGCAGCCAATTGGTGGAGCCAACACGGTTGCAGTGCTCCAAACTTACAAAAGATGGTCATTCGGATCTTGAGCTTAACCACTACCTCATCCGGCTGTGAGTGGAACTACAATACTTTTAACATGATATGTTTGTTTGAGATGATATGTTGGTTACCAACTTACTACTCTACTTCACTTTAATTTAAAGAATTACATTATTTTATTAGTTTATAGTTTACTAATTGGTATTAGTAATTATTGATTACTATATAAATTGTAATATTAATTAGTTTCATTTTATTGTATGTGTTCTCAGTTTTTCATATAGGTTCATACAAAAAAAAGAACCAAGCTTGAATCAAAGAGGCTACATGACTTACTTTATGTCAATTGAAATAGACTATTAAAGCAAAGAATTTCTAAGCGAAAAAAAGAGACCCCTTTAGAAAAAAAGACATCCAAAATGCTATGGATTGGTTGATTGATGATGATGAGGTCGTGGAGCATGATGGATTGGCATGTGATATGGTTATGGAGGCCTTTGGTACAACAGCCTCTCCTAAGGCCACTAGATCATCTTCACGGAGGATGAGGGGGCAAAGGAAGAGGAGAAAGGGGAGGCAGATTCAAAAGAAATAGAGGAGGACGAGCATTATGTTGAGGAGGGAGACGATTTTGATTATGATGGGCTCGATTCTGATGCATATGAAGCAATTGACCCTTCTTTTTCTGATGATGACTGAAGGCTTTGAGTCTTCAAGTCTATATTTCCTTCGCTTTCTTTTTGCTTCCTCTTAAGTGTATAGATTATGGAGTATGGAGTGTATGGACTATAGACTATGTGTTATGTCTAGTACTAAATGTGAATGTTGGATTATATTTTTCTATTTTACTGAATGTGTTATTAACTAACTAATTGTCCAAATCTCAAATACTTTGGACCTCAATATGCATTTTTACTGTGTATGGAGTACGGACTAATGGTATGGAGTGTATGGACTATGGATGGACTGTCTTATGCATTCTTAATGTGTTATATCTCAACATGCATTTTTTACACATAATTTGGACCTAAAACAATCGAATCAGGCACTTCCTACCCATGTTTTTCCAATTGGGCCGTCAAGCATAGGTTTTTGTGCGGCCAAGACCCCCCTGGCTGCCTAGGTGCCACTTAGTGTTTTTTGGAACATCGAAAAGGAGAATGTAAAGGCTAGTCATCTGAAAGAGACTGGTTGATAGGAAATATATTCCATTAACAGTCATTTCCATTTGCCTAGCCAAGAAGAAGAACAATATTATAAACCATCCCTAGTATCAAAACATCTCCCAGGGCAGGTAAACATGAGTGCAGCAAAAGGACTTATAAGAAGGTCACTCCTTCCAATACTGCTCAAGCATAAGAATGCCTACATACAAAGTCCTAGGGCGATATGGAAGACAATTCACATTAACCAAAACGAGCAATGCAAAATTAATTGTCATCATCATCATAGCCTTTTCCCAATTAATTGGGGTCGGCTACGCGAATCCTGGTCCGTCATTCTGCTCTATTATTTAAAGGTCATACCCTCAATGAGGCAATAAGTCCCTATATCTTTTCGGACTACTTCCAACCACGTCTTTTTGGACCTACCCCTTGCCCTTTTGGAGCTTCTAGTTGAACTAACTCGTACCTCCTAAGAGGTGTTGTACAATGTCTACGCCACACATAGCCAACCCACCTATATCTACTCTCTCTCATCTTATCGCCTATTGGTGCCACCCCTAAATTTTTCCGAATGGATGCATTTCGAATTATATCCCTTCTTGTCTTACCACTCATCCATCTCAACATCCTCATCTCCTCTACACTCATTCTATGGGTATATTGTTTTTTACCCACCCAACATTCCGCCCCTTAGAGCAAAGCTGGTCTCACAGTTTCCCTATAGAACTTGCCCTTCCGCTTCATTAGTATGTGGCGATCACATAAAATTCTTCTAGCACAACACCACTTCGCTCACCCAGCTTTAAATCTGTGTGCAGCATCTTCCTCAATCTCTCTATTTTCCTGGATTATTGACCCAAGATATCGAAAGTACGGTCTTTTTCGTACTTCTTGTCTATCAATCTTAACTACTTGCTCGTCTCTACTCCTATTATTATTAAACTTGCATTCCATATACTCTGCCTTAGTCCGGTTAATTTTATAACCTTTATATTCTAGAGCATCCCTCCAAAGTTCTAACTTTGTGTTGATGTTGTTTCGGGTCTCATCGATCAAAACTATGTCATCTGTGAACAACATGGACCACGGTACCTCATCCTGTAGGTGCCTAATCCATAACTAAGACAAAGACGTACGGGCTCAATACTGACGCTTGATGTAGACCTATTGTTATTGAAACTCACTCGTCTCTCCACTAGTTGTTCGTACACTAGTAAGCGCTCCATTGTACATATCTCTCATCGAGTCAATGTAGTATCTGAAGACTCTTAATGCAAAATTATTTATCTATTGAAAAAATAAATACCAACGTCAAAGGATTTGATTTTTTTTTTTCGAAGCACTTAATTTTCTTCACATTTTATTCATTGACATGTATGAAGAAAGAAACAATGTATCGTTTCTATTTCAATGCAGTTACACCCGAAGAATTATTTTCAGCCAAATTGTCTCAAGTGGATTGATCTCATATTAATAGATCGTAAAATAAACCAAAAGTATGGCAAATAATAGTTCCATTACCATCAATTAACTCAATATTACAGCAAGTATCGACTAATTGCAATATATGTTTCAACGTTGAGCAGTCAAGGTGTTTGTCATTCCATCGGTCAATAACAAATTTATCATTCGCTCATATATACACATGGACAAAGTAAAAAAGAGAATGTTCAAATACAAGATGAATAACTACCTCATCATTCATCACCCAACCACCTCCAACAATTTCCAACTGACCATTCTTGACTATTTTGATGAAGTCATCTCTTTTCGAAGCTGAGGCATCCCTCCACCACCTTTCGAGATATGACATCTCCTCCCATATGAACTTCCGGCGAGAATCCTTCAAACACAAGTTCCAAAAAATAAAAGTTATCGCACTGCAATATCGGAATAGAAGCATATCAGCTGAACTCTTTCGCATTCAACGCATATCATGAGAAACATTTGAAGCCATTCCAAGTTGCAGGGGAGAAATCACGTTTGATTTTTATTCCACATTTGGTATGCGTGACAGTATTTTCACGCGTATCAAACGTGCCCCAAAAAAAAAGTTTTAAACACAAAAATGGAGATCAAATACTACTATATGGAATTCTCATGAGAATTTTAAACTCTGGGACTCTGAATTAAAAATAAATGCAATCATGTATATTGGCTTAACAATAACAAATTCAAGAAGATCTGATTCGAATTGAACATTTCATAGACATATCAAGGAAAGTACAATAACCTTGGGCTAAATTTATTGAGAAAGAAAATCTCAAGTCACTTCAAAATTCAAGGAAAAGAGAGAGAATGGTAAGTCAGTCCATAAAAGAAGACTCGTGATGATTTAGTACACATTCAGCACATCATGGGGCATTTTCAGTAACGGCTCAAATCACAACAGCATACAAGTCCATTTCATGTTAGAGAGAGAGAGATGAATAACAGACAGAAAGAAACAACCTTAGACAAGGTTTTTGCTATGGTATCAGAGATAACCGTGAGAGAGAGAACCTTGGAAAGGGTTTGTACAATAGCATCCAATATATGCCTAGACTTTTGCAAGTAATACTCCTCGACAGTGAGCTTCCATCCAGGATCATTATGCGAATGTGGCACCACAAAAACCTTAAGCTTCTCTCCGTCCCACTCATCGCCCTTGAAACTCACCTCCCATCCCTGCTTCCAAGGCCCGCCATCGACGTCCAAAAACTCGATTCGATCGTAAAGATCCTTTGTGGTTATATCAACACGGGCTTCTAAGAGAGACGAATTGGGGTTTCTAGAGCGAGAAAATGGGTGATGGTGAGGGCGATGGAGATTTTGGGGCTTCGGAATGTTCTGGGTGAGGATAACGAAGAGAAAGAGGAGGGCGCAGAAGAAGAAAGCGAGGATGCAGAGATTGGTAGAGAGAAGATTGCGAAGGCGAAAGCACCGCCGGCGCTTCAGGGGCTTTCCCTTGAGCCTTGAGGGTCGGACAATGGTGCCACGCCTACTCCCTGATGGCGAGAAGGCCATGACTGGAGCCTAGGTTGCTCTCTCTCTAGAACTCTCGGTGTCTCTCTCTCTAACTCTTAGTGTCTAAATCTCTCTCATGCCACAAGCAGTAGCTCTCTCTAAGACATAAGCAGAGTGAGTGCAGTCACTCTCGCTAGAAAATGGGGCAGAGTCCTCACTCTCTTCGTGCCCTTTACGTCACGTTTAAAGTTCCCATCACTTGGAGGTGGCCTTCGCGTGGGCGTTCACTAGCAGGTAGGGCATACAGGCCTCTCTGATTAAAAAGTAACAACTACTTTCAAGGAAAAAACATTGTGAGTCTATACCAAGCCGTTCAAATCAATATCTTGAAAATGAACGGTTCAGATAACGTGTTGTGCAGTATTTTTTTTTGGATTTAGAATCTTTTTATTTTTTATATTTATATATCTACGATGGTTTTTCAACATAAAACAGTATTTATCGCTGGATTTTTGAGATGCAACTTTAGTTCTACATTTTAATATTGCAACCTTGTATAGACTCGATAAAGGGACTGGGTCGTGGTGATAACACCCCACACCCTAGTCACCATTTTCTTTCCCACCGTTCACACCACCCACTAATACCTTCAAAAAAAAAAGCTAACTTTTAATCTACTTGAACACCAATGCTTTCAAAAAAAGCTAACTCCTAATCTACTTGAAAAAATGGGTAGGGGCTTTTAAAAAAAAAAACTAACTCTTAATCTACTTAAAAAAACAGATAAAGGCCTTCAAAAAAAAAGCTAACTCCTAACCTACTTGAAAAAACAGATAGTGGTTTATCTTACCTACTATATTATTCAAAAAATATTTTATATAAAAAAAATTTTCAAAATACCCCCAAATGAACCTAATGTCTTTACTACCTTTTCGAAAGGGTTAATCCTGAACCAATGTTTTGTATACAAAATACTGATTTGGCAATAGCGGTTCCCCATTAGCGTCTTTATCACTGTTTGGAATCAACTAGTTTCGAGTATGTGTTTTCACGTACAAAGCACAGACACATGTAGCTTACCGGTTCAAACTACTGGTGTTTTGCACACAAGAGCCTTGGTTCAAAAAAACCAATGCAATTTTGGGGAAAAAGAAAAAAAAGATTGCAACAGAGGGACGTGAACATGGCATGTAAACCATAAGAAACCTTTTTAAATTCTGCTAATTATATGAAATAGTAGTGCATGTTTTCCACGCACAAAAATATGGGTCAAAATATATCATTATAAACCATCCAAATCGCCTCCTCTCCTGTAATAAAAGGTTTCCTTTTTTGACAAGAATAAAGGTTTTGGCTTATAGAATTGTTATCTTTCTTTTCGTTAAACAAAATAAGGAAATATTAGTTAAAAGGTTGAAACCCTTACAAAATAACTAAAGGGATCAAAAGATCACAAATTATATTTGAAGGTTTGTTTTTTAATTTTTTTTTCGATCAAGTATCTTCTCAGGAAAATGTTAAAAAGTTTACATATCACCCTTATTCGGTATTAGAAAGCCCGAACAATTAGAAGCACTTGAATAATTTTACCCCAAAGAGGCCTTAATAGAATGATAGAAGTATACCTCATTGTTTGGAGTTAGAAATAGCGAGCAGCTTGTTCATTATATGAATATGTCAAATGACATAAATGCCCCTTATTTTATATCATTTCAAATATCAAAATGTTGTTAGTTTTTTTTAACTCTGAACAATCAAAGACATTACTATCATTCTATTAAGGCCTCTTTCAGAGTAAAATTATCAAAGTGTCTCTAATTGTTCGGGCTTTCCAACACTGAACAAGAGCAATCTAGGAACTTTCTTTTGAGGATTTACCCTAGTGAAATAGAAATTTAAAATTAAATCTCGAATATAATTATCATCTTTTTACCCCTTTCTTGATTTTGTAAAGATTGACAAACCCTTAATTGATATTTTCCCAACAAAATATTATATCAATGATATGATCATGACAATAGGATGGCAACCTATTTCACCACAATTAAAGCAATGGATTGGATGGTAATACAGGAAAGTCATAATATAGCTGAATTATGGACATTTTTTGTGTGACCTACTCCATCACTCTGCAATGCATTGATAGGGCAGAGCCATACCTCATAGCTATGGTGTACTTATGACCATATGGGATATTAAATGATCTTTTTTTTTCTTTTTTTTGAGCAATATAATATGGAAATTTGCAATAGAAACCCTCCCTCACACATGCATTTGAAAAATTGATTCCCGTTTAACCCCACATGCAATCCAACTATTCCCATTTTGAGATCGCCTTCTTCACCCGAATTCACTTCTTTTTAGTCTCCACAGTAGCTTGGCCGCCATCATCTCCAAGCTCCTCCTACTCTCAGATGTTCAAAGTTTGGGTGGATCTTCCTTATCACAACTTGGGTTGGGAGGGGCTACCTCTTGCCTATCAGATGTTTATGACTCTGAAGGGGACTAGGTCACTACAGTCCTTGAGTACGTGATGTATATCGATTGCCCGGGCTTCGTTAGTTTTGGGATATTAAGAATATAATAAATAGTGTGCGGTACTAAATGACCGATTTATCGGTCCTGGCTTGTGTAGCCAATGAACACCGAGCGAGTGCTTTGAGTGCTACGGATCTAAGGCAAAACATCTAGTACCTAGCCTAGACTCCATCCATTCCAGTACTTATATGAAGCTGCCTTGATAGCTGTGAAGTGTGCCACTAGTCCCTCTCCACATTTCAATCCATACTTAGAAACGAGCCTGTAGTCCATCCTCTTGATTATCTCATGGCCCTGACCATTGTAGTGCTCCCACTTTGAAGGAATTTGCGGATTAACTCGAACCAGCTTGGTCTACTGCTGACTATAGGGTTCGCCTTAGCTTCAGATATGAATCATGCCATGGCTTCAGGGGATTTGGTAGGTACAAGGGGCATCAAACATGATTCTGCTCATGGGTTGACCGTGCCTTTCTCATGATACGAACGGTGGCTGATTGTGAAACTTGGATCCCAATTGCAGGTCATTGTCAATTGCAAGCAAGGTCGGATCTACCCCCACCTATTCGACTTGTGCCTCATAATCTTAGGGCTAGTGAGGCCTTGAATCAACACCATATGGATTTCTTTTAATAGCAAGAGGGTATCATAGACGCTCAACAATGAACTTTCGGAGATACGCAACGACATCATATTTGACTTTGCCTTCATCTGAAATGACCTAATTACTAGGTTAGCTTACCTTAGTCGGTGCAGCAGGCTAGTTGTTCAAGGGGGGCAGGTATACTTAGCTGAGCCGCGGGTATAGGCATTTTGCACCCTATTATCCTTTCCAATCTCAGACGGAAAGAGTTAGCTATAATTGTTTACTTGTCTACTGTGATCCGGACCATGTTGAATCTTGTGGAGGATCATGAGGCCTTTTCTCACTTCATACAGTTCTTCTTCACACTCCTAGTAGCACTTATTATCTTCAGGGGGTCGTTTAGATCCTCGAAAAAATATTTCCAATTAATGTTTTTCCATGGAGATTGCACATTTATGCTGTTTGGATCTAAATTTTGGGGCAGAAAAAAAAATTCACCAGAAACTATTTTCCTCATTTCAAGCCAAAAAAGATAAATTTATATCCTAGCCTTCAGCCTAAACTAGATTCCCCCATCATGAAGCCGAAGTAATAATTTAAAATGGATCTAATATGGGATGAGGCGCGAACAAAACAAACTGTAATCCTCTCTCATTGCAATCGCCCCCCTCACCTTCCTCCCTTTGCAATTCATCTAGGAGACCTACTGCAAGGACAACTGACATGATTCCCCTCCCCCATCTCGTTGGTATTTTGAAGAATGCTTGTAATTATCCAAAGAAAAGGAAGGCAATGATTTATGGGTGTGGTTTGTATAAGGTTGCCTCCTTAAACAATTCAATTAAGGCACACCTCCAAATTTTATCATATCTTGTAATTTTCTTGTAATTTTGGTGTAAGTATTTTTTTAGGATTATCTGACCTTAAAATAGAATTACAAATGCACTTCAAAAATCCATCCGAAAATGTTGGTTTAACGTTGGAAAACCCTCTAATTGATCATCTTGACAACGAGATGTATATTTATGAAAAAACAAAGATTTTGAGTCCCAGAAATAGTGCGTTTTACCACACATTATCTAGACAGTCCATTTTCAAGATTCTCATGTGTTTATAGATCTATTTGATTTTAACTATTTTTGGGGTTTAAATTTTTATAATTAAATATGAAAATAGATTTTCAAGTAAGGGTGTGGTTTCTATAAAGTTGCAACCTTAAACAATCCAATTAAATCGCACCTCCAAATATTATCCTGTAATTTTGGTGTAAAAAATTCTTAGAATTATCCGAAAACCTATTTTCGTATCTAATTATGAAAGTTTAAAATCCAAAAATGGTTAAAATCAAATAGATCTATAAACATATGAAAATCTTGAAAATGGACGGTCTAGATAATGTGTTGCAAGATGTATTATTTCTGGGATTCAAAATTTTTATTTTTTTATTTTTACATATTCATACATCTCGATGTGGAGATGATCAGCTAGCTGGTTTTCCAACATTAAAACAACCTTTTCTGATGGATTTTGAGGTGCATCTTTAATTCTATATTTTAAAGTTGCAACCTTATATAAACTTTTTTTTTTAATTTATTGAGAATATTTTATTTTATTTTTTTGTTTATTGTCAGGATAGTTTTTTTTTTTTTTTTTTTTGTAATGATGGTTTTATTTGGTGTAGAACCTGGTTTTGTATTAAAAAAATGGGTGCTTTTGTTTGATTTAAACATGGTAGAGAGCCTCTCTTCTTTCTTTTTCCTTTTTTGTAGTGATATCAATAATGATTAAGAGCTTAAATAATATCTCTTTTGTCTATGTTCTTCTTGCAAAGTAACGAGGTTCCATGTGAGAAATGAAAAAGTATTTGGGAAATATGGTGCATGTACATTAAATCTACTCGTCCAAGTACAAGCAAAAAAAACACCATGTTACAAGAAAAGCAAAACAACCAAAATAAATTAACCAAAAAAAAAAAGATTAATATTTTATGATGAAGTAAAAAGAAATTATCCTAGAGGTTTGAGGATAATTACAGGAAAAATTAATGCAAGAAATTTGTCTGAAAAATAATTCTTCCATATAATCTAAACCAATGGTTTAAAAAAAGAATTGGTGCCCCTAATTAGCCACCCCAAAAACCCATTCGGATCGGTGAATCAACGATCTGGATTGAGAATCGGCCGAATCGGTAGAATTAAACATTAAAAAAATCTAAAAAAATTATTAAAATTCATTATAAATGTTTTTTTTCAAGAATCTAATAAAAAATGGGGGTACTACACTATTAACTTTTATTTTTTCATCAATATGTGAATATTGATATGTTCTTTCCCTATATAAATTTATGTTAACAATTAAATTTACATCACACAAAAGAAAAATCATAGAATTATCATAGATGAAGTATATAATTATACATGGACTACAATAAATAATGGATTAAATCGGTGAAAAAATGTCCACCAAAATCTTGAATTAACGAAAAACCTTAATCCACTAAAAAAATCCAAATTATTACAACATAACTAACATTAATCCAAAATTATTACAATACAACTAACTATAATTATATACTTAGTCTTATATATATATATATATATATATATATATATATATATATATATATATATATATTACTTTACGTTCTCAAGACCACGTAGCTTAATATCCCACATCGAAACTTCTGAAGAAGATTGAGAAGTATAAATTACTCACAGATACCAAAAAACATTGCACGCATGAAAAGTTGGCGCTTCGTGGGACGCTTGTGTGTGCTCGTCACACGTGTATGCCCGACTCGCCCGTACACATGCCCGACTTGCCGCGTCCTGCTTGTGACGTCATGAATCGGTCTATGATGTCAAAATCGCCCAAATCGGTCTGTGATGTCAAAATCGTCCGCCTCTCCCGGTTTCTTTCTAAATTCGTGATGTCAAAATCGTCCAAATCGGTCCGTGATGTCAAAATCATCCGACTTACCCGGTTTCTTTCTAACCACAGGCAACTTACGTTTGTTAGGTCATAATTGACACGGGGTGACCGATTCCCATTTCAAATAGCTCGAGTCCATGGTGACTCGACGATCACCCCTTATCGAATAGCTCGAGTCCGTTGTGACTCGGCGAACACCCCGTATCGTATCGAATCGCTCGAGTTCGTGGTGACTTGGCGATTTTTAAACCACTGATCCAAATATTTGGAATGTAAAGTCGAAGTTGCATCGACATGCATTTTACAAGAAATATTTTTCACTTATGCTAGACCAAGAAGGTGTAAGTTTTATATCATTCCTTATATTAGACTAATTGGGTGTGCTTTTGAGGTAATCACCCATGTAGACCACTAAGGTGCAAGTTTTATGGCATTCCTTATATTAAGCCAATAGGGCGTGTTTTTTAGGTTATTACCCATGTTAGACCAAGAGAGGGCAAAATTTAGGTCATTCCTTGTGTGGTGTTGCCACTATGATAGGCAAAAAATCTATTCTTCACAAATTCTAGATAGTGAAGAAATTTGTTTAAAAGAATCTATTATTTACAAACCATCAACCTAAGTTGGCTTAGGTTTGCATAAAATCCAAAGGAAAAACTTAGAGAATAGTAGAAAACAAAAAGATAAGGTTTTATAAAACTTTAGAAAAAGAAAGAACTGGTAACAAAATAAAACGAAGTCAAATAAGAGTAAAACAAGAAAAATACCTAGAGGTCAGGCTGTCAGATTTAGGGCCTGGATCAGACAAAGATAGTTGTGTCTTCTCCCCTCGATCTTTGAGGTTGCCCACTTGTGGTCCAGGGAAGTGTTGTGCCTAGGAATTTACTTCTGAGGCTTAAGGCTTGACTAAAAAATGGATTGTTTGTTAACTGAAGTCAGTTGAAACAGGGTTCTAGATCCAGGGTTTGATAAGTTTAAGTGTAGGGTTTCGGAAAAGAGGGTACAAGATAGGGTTTTTGGTTCAAGGGTTGTGGACTGTAGTTTTTAGTGTCTTCTATGGTTCATTGGACTTGTATGGTCTTTCAGAGCTGCAGTCTTATGAAATTTCCCTGGGCCAAACTTCGGAGGGTTGTCTACAGTTGCCCCTTTGTACACTCCCCATTCGTTGAGTAATAAGAGGGTAGCGAAAAAGTAGACATTAGTTATACCATATTTCAAAGAATGGAGAAGCATTTACTTGAATGCACAATACCCAAGTTTGAATGGGAAGGCTTTACTTGGAATGGTATAGGAAAAGTTCCAATTTTTCTAGGCATTTTCTCTCTCGAAATTGTCGTTGGTTAACATTCGCTTCAGGCAATGCTCTCAGATTCTAGATATAGACTTCTTATAATGTCGGACTCGGTCTTGATCTATCTCCTTCAATTTAGAAAACCTTTTAGAAATTTTGATAAGGGAATAATTTGGAAAAGATGGTGGTTTTAAAAAGACAATTAAAGTTTTAGAAAGCACTTAGCCTAAAAATGGAAATTTAGGACTCAAAAATTGAAGAGAAATTTGAACTTGAATTTTTTTAATGAAACATTTTAGAATGCTTCATTTTTATTATTTTAGTTTATTTATTTATTGAGGGCTTGAAGAAAAATTTGGGAAAAACCATTTACCTTTTATGTCTTTCCTAAGAAAACTCAGCTCATTGGATTTATTAATGTCATGAGCTGAGCTAACTCTTGTTGGGACCTTCGAGGTTAGGAATCTTCAAGTATATTATCGTTTTCAAACTTTGGTCTTCGTGTCGGAACTTAAAGAACGATTCTTTGAAGTTTACATACAAATCATATCTTGGATAGTGTGCGATAGAGTTTTTAATGCTCGAGATTTTTTTGGATTTCCAATTTCGCTCCTCCACTACCCCTTAAGGTTCAAATAGTCAAGGTCTTTTGGTTCACTTGAAAAATCATTTCCCATGATACGTTTGACTAATGCCCTTGATTTGCTTTTGGAGGCACATGCCAGTGTTTTTGTTTTGCTCAGACATGCCCTTCTTGACTTTGCGAATTCGGGTGTCTTTTGATTGCAGTTAGGATTTTGGACACTGTAGACACTCATTTTGAAATTAACGATATTCCTAGGTCCATGGACCCTAGAACTATAGGAAATGACATTGAAATCGTTGAAAACAACGTTAGTTCAAACCACTACACCTGTAAGGACCATATTAGCTTGATACACCATAGTCTACACTAAAACATACTCAGCCCCAAGACCATAATCCACCTAAATATCTATCAAATATTCACTAAATCACATGTTTTATGCTAAATCTACTTAAAATAGCAAGAATTAAAGTGCAAAAAGAGAGAAAAAAAGTGAAAATGTATGACCTCCATCCATATAATGTGAAATTGTTAGAAAATCCAATAGAAATGGAATATATGTTGAAATTTGTTTTGCGTGGATATGCCCTTCTTGACTTTGGAGATTTTGGCATCTTTTGATTGTATTATAGGTTTTGGACACTGTAGACACATATTTTAAAATTGGACTTATTCCTAGGTCCCTGAACCCTAGAACCACCATAGGACGTGACCTTGAAATCATCAAAAAAAACCTCCATTCAAACTAGTACACCTGGAAGGGCCATACTAGCTTGATACACCATAGTCTATATTGAACTGCAATCAACCCCAAGAACATAATCCACATGAATATCAATAAAAAATTCACTAAATCACCTACTTTAGGCTAAATTTACCCAAAATGGCAAGAAATAAAGTGCAAAATGAGAGAAAATGTGAAAATGCATTCATGCGGATTTGGAAATTTTTAGAAAATCTAATAAAAATAAACGTATAGAGAAAATGTGTGGAAATTTTGTTTTGCTTGGATATTCCCTTCTTGACTTTGGTAGGTTGGGTGTCTTTTGATTGTACTTTGGGTTAGGACATTATAGACACCCATTTTAAAATTGACCTTATTCCTAAGTCCTTAAACCTTAGAACTACAGGAAATGACCTTGAAATCGAAAAAAAGAGCAATAGTTCAAACCAATACTTCTGTAAGAACCATGATAGCTTGATATTCCATAGTTTACATTGAGCTGTAGTCAACCCTGAGACCCTAATCTACTTGAATATCCATCAAATATTCACCAAATCACCTATTTTAGGCTAAATCCACCCAAAAGGACAAGAAATAAAGTGCAAAATGAGAGAACAATGTAAAAATGCATGACCTCATACATACAACTTGAAATTTGTCAAAAAATCGTATAGAAATTGAATGCACAAAGAAAAATGTGGCGCTTGAGATCCTTGGTGATTTAACGCCGCGGTGTGCAGCATTGAATGATACAACACCCCGCTTCGCTTCGCTAATCAAGTGGATAGTCCAAATTAATTTGCCAAGTCAACTACATATTCTTCATCTATAAATAGGCCATTTTGAGACCAACTTAGCGTTCAAAGAGAGAGACAAAACAATACTCAACTCTCAGAGGGATCTTTTCTGCAAAAACATAGAAACCTTAGAAATCCTAACCCTAACCTTGAAACCCTAGTTTTGGAAACTGAATCTTTAATTTTTCCTTGCAACCTGTAGTCATTATTAACCTTCCTGTAGACATTATTAACCTTTCAAGCTTATAGAACTTTTCATTAAACCCATCCCTATGATCTAAAGCCTGGATCCATAGGAATTTTTACTCATCCCAAGCCTCAAAGATGGAGTTCTTTATCACAAGAAGCATGGACTAATATTCATTCATTTTGGTCTGATTGGGGTCTTATTCTGGGTGTTGAGCGAGCTAGCCCGATTTCTAGTAAACAAAATTATATTCCTTCTAATTTATTTATTCATTTCATTTTTTAGTCATGTCCATGTATTTCTACTTAGTTTTTGGCATTTCTTCATATCTCTTCGGTTTTGGTGTGATATACAACAGGTACTACCAATAATATACAAAAGTTTTGATCTCTACTCTGAGATTAGCTCACCTGTGGATTGCAATTGACATAATCCCATCTTTGAATAAATAACTCTGTTTAGAACGAATCAAAGGCGGATTTTCTCTCAGATCAGTCGCATATTCATATGTAAACAAACATCTTATCATTGCCTTTTCTTTTTATTTTTGTTTTCCTATTTTTCTTTATTTGTAACCACACAAGTTCCTTTCTTCAATTGAAATTTCATTGCGCTCTGTGTGCCAACAAATGTTTAACATAATCTTGTACAATATAACCTATATGAGTAATAGGAAAAATATCCATATAGCACAAATACTCCCCTATTTAGATTAGGACGGCCCATGAGGTGTTTAAATTTAAATTTAGGTGTGGTTTCCATAAGCTACAACCTTATACAATCCAATTAAGGCGCACTTCCAAATTTTATCATGACATGTAGTTTTTGTTTAAAACATTCTTAGGATTATCTGAAAATCTATTTTCCTATCTAATTATAAAATTTTATACTTTAAAAATGGTAAAAAACAAGTAGATCTATGAACATATGAAAATCTTGAAAATGGACGGTCTAGATAATATGTTGCAAGATGTATTATTTATGGGACTCAAAATATTTTTTTGTTTTTGCATATTTGTACATCTTAATGTCGAGATGATTAATTAGAGGGCTTTTCAACATTACAACAATATTTTTCGATGGATTGTTGAGGTGCATCTTTAATTCTATATTTTAAGGTTTCAACCTTATATAAACTTTTTCCTTTAAATTTTTATTTACAAGTAGATTAACTTGAAATATTAGGCGTTCATTCTTGATAAAATACACTTGAAGCAAAAAATAATTTCTAAAAGAATAAATTGATCAAAATAGACCTAAAATATTTAGTGATATTTTGGTGAACCTATTTTTTGAATTATTGTTTATTCTTTTAGGTGTTTCTAACACACACTCGTGGTAACCCATTTTCCTCATATCTATTAAAGACCACTCGGAGGGTTCATGTGAAAGAAGGTAGAAGTTTGTATAAGGTCTCAACCTTATCCTGGACGGGTAAGGTGCATCTAGAAAAACCCACTAGTGAAGGTTATTTCTATGCTAGAAAACTCTCAAATTGATCATCTTGACCTTGAGATTCGTTGACAATAAAAAAAAAGAGATTTCTATTCCTAAAAATAGTTCATCTTCTAACACATTATTTGGACCGTCCATTTTTAAGAATTTCAAATGTTTATAGATCTGTTTGATCGTCACCATTTTTTAAACTTTAAATTTTATAATTAGGGGCAACAATAAGTTTTCATACCATTGCTAGCCTTTGTAGCACCGAAACTACCTTTTCGACACAGTTTTGAGGTGCACCTCACATCAACAGTATAAGGTTAATACCTTATACAAACCTCAGTCATGAAAGAATGCTATACTTTCATTTCATAATAACGCCATGATTTAAGTTATTACTATGATGTTTCAAAACCTAGATTGTTGGAGTGGATTGTTCAACCAACATAGCTAATCTAAATTGGTTTGAATCGGCAATCTAAGGGGTATTTTTAAGAGTTTATGGGAGGACAAATTTAGGGAGACCTAAAAAATATCAAATAAGCTGAAATAAAAATTTCAGGAGAAAATAGGGTCATTATAGATACCTTCTCAAAACAAATTCACTCTATTGATTCCTTGATTGGCGATTCCCAATCCAGATATTCCATCAGTTGACTTTGAGAATAGAGGGTAAGGGGGACCCATAATTTAATGGACGTTTCCACCTTTTTGCTTGTCCACAACTCCGGATACCACACGTTCGTGGTCGTTGCGATGACCACACTCATCTTATTAAATTTCCCTTAAGAAAATAAACAAAACATGGACCATATGGATCATATTGAAGTTCACTTGGGAAAAAAAGTGGAGTCATGGCATTATTATTCGTAGTAGCATCCATCGTTATTTCTCAATATTAAATAATAACGGGTGAATGTTAAGTTATTGTTGCACCCCACAACACCGATTTGCAAGTTGGTGGTTCGGATCAGGAATTACCGACCTGAACCACGAATTGATCCGTTGGTCTAAACCGATTTGGTTTCTTGTTAGAATAAAAAATTGATATACTTCCAATGAATTTGGTTCACCCTATTTCATCACTAAATAAGCCGAATTGCCAATTCATGTATTATATGTTTTGTTGGCACATATGGCCATAAGGTCTCGCATGACTTTACCTATAATTGTGAGATAGAAAGCTTACAATTGTAGGAAGAATAATATGGTTATCCCATGTTCACATAAACCAGATGGATATCCTTAAGATCAAGGAAGACTGAAAATAACCCTTCTCTTCTACCTATAAAAAGGGAAGCTAGAGAGAGGAAGAATGTAGCAGCAAGAGCAAAAAAACAAAAAACAAAAAACATAGAGCTTCTGTGAGCAATTCTAATTTATTCACTCTCTCTCAAAAAGGCTAGAAAAATCCAGGTTATGCGATCACTAGCTTCACGACATCTCTTTTTTGATCTCAGGTTGGTCTCGCGCTCCACCAATTTTCTCTAACACTGGTATCAGAGCTTCCAGGTTCCATCTTCCTTAATTTTACTCTAAATCTTCTTTTTGAAAGAGCTTGTGTGATTTGTTTGTTGCGCGATCTATGTCCAATTTTTGTGTATAAATCGTGCCGTTGTATATCGGCCACTACTATCTTATCTTGGTTCACAATATTGATTAAATGATAAGTATCATGCACTATTACTTTACACGGATGTGGTATCACATTTCTCATGTTTGTCATTAAGTTACAGAGGATAAGTTTTATGCAAAGGCTGTTGCGGCTCTTCTCTCTCTATTTGTTGCGCCTCTCCTCTTTTTCTCTCTCTAAACCCTGCTCTCTCTCTCTGTCCGTTATGTTTGCCCCAAAACTAAAGGTGGCTCTACAAGTTGAGAGTTGTGACTGTTCACTGGTCTTATGACTTTGCATACATGGAGTGCTCCACATCAACCTATACAAGGAACACATACGAAGTAGTTTCTTTACTCTGCAACTTTACAAAGTATTAGGTTAACAGGTTGGGTTCTTTAGGTTGATTGAGTATTAGGTTTACAGGTTGTTTATTTTTTTACTCTGCAGCTTTAAAAAAAATAAAAATAAAAATAAAAATAATAAAAATAAATAATAATAATACCCTTGCTTTTTTTCTTGGGGAAATTATAAAAACCTCCTCAAAATAAAGTATTCTATCAACTTAAACCCCAAATAAACTTTTTTCACCAACTTTTTTTAAAAAGCCAACTTTTTTAACAAAAACCCCCCCCCAACACAAAAAATACATTTTTTTTTGGATGAAGATACCCTTCCCGTACTTCAAAAAATTATTTTCGCGTTCAATAAAACTTAAATACCGGACCGCAATAAACAAACGCCGGGCTACTCCACCAAATGTCGGACTGCCCCTAAAAACGTCAGACTGGGGCAGTTCTAGTGACATGGAACGCCGGACTGCCCCTAAAAACGTCAGACTGGGGCAGTTTTAGTGACATGAAACACCGGACTGCCCCAAAAATCTGTTGGATTTCACAACGCCGGACTGTAATATAAGAAAGTCGGACTGACATGCTTAAGCACCGGACTGAGCCTCATAATGTCGCAGTTCCAATGAAGAAAACACCGAACTGCCCTATTAATATGTTGGACTGGGCCCTATATAGAGCTGGTTTGGTCTATCACAATGCCGGACTGGGGCAATTTCAGTGACATGAATCGCAGGATTGCCCCACAAATTCGCCGAATATAAAAATGCCGGACTGCGACACATAAACGCCGGACTAAGGTGCCAAAGTGTCGGACTACCCCTCATAACGCTAAAACGGGGTAGTTCCAGTGATTTTAACATCGTACTACACCGTTCTTTTGCTGGACTGACCAAACAAAATGCCAGACTGGTCCACAGAACGTCGGAATGGTTTTTTCAGTGAGTTCAAACACCGAAGTGACCCACAAAAACGCTGGACAAAAGCCCTAATAGTTAGGATGTTCCTCAATATCGTCGGACCGGAATTTCCAATGAGTTAATTCGCCGGAGTGACCCACCGAAATGCCGGACTGCTAGCCTTAAACGTCGGACCATCCTTATCGAAATGTCGGACTGGGTGTTCCATTGATCTAGTCGCCGGACTGCCCCCATAAATTTTCGAACTGATAAAAACCTATGCCGGACTGCGCCTTACGATTGTCGGACTGGAATTTCCAGTGAGTTCAATCACCTGATTGACACAACAAATCGTCGGACCAAAAGCCCTGACCACCGAACTGCCTTTATAGGAACGGCAAACTGGATATTCCATTGACTTAGTTGCCGGTAAATTTTCGGACTGCTAAAAAACTATGCCGGACTGATAAAAAACTATGATGGACTGCACCTTACGATTGCCGGACTGGAATTTCCAGCAAGTTCAATCACCGGATTGACACAACAAATCGCCGGACCGAAAGCCCTGACCGTCGGACTGCCTTTATAGGAACACCGGACCAAGTGTTCCATTGACCCAGACGTCGGATTGCCCACCAGAATCGTCGGACTGATTCAAAATTTTGTCGGACTGCTCCTTTAAAGTGCTGGACTGGCTCCTAGTAGCACACCTTTTAAGTGTCGAATTGCCCCTCATGATCGCCGGAGCCCTCCAATATATCACCGGATTGCAGGGATTTTCATGCATTGTGTATAATTTATGATAAATTGTAAATGCCCATACTCAGATATAAAATTCAAAAATCCCTGTGACTTCAATGTTTGTCCTCAGATGACATACATTCCTTGTAGGACATTTCAAGAAGGCAATATATATATATATATATATATATATATATATATATATATATATATATATATATATATATATATATATATATATATCCTTGTGATTTCAATGTTTGTCCTCAGATGCCAAGAAGAAGACATGCCACTTAAGAAGAACACAAGCCACTTCAAAGTACAAAAACTATTATAATGAGACATTTCATTAGCTGGCTACTTGATAGAGTAGCTTCAAAGTACAAAAACTATTATAATGGGACATTTCATTAGCTGGCTACTTGATAGAGTAGCTTCGAAGTACAAAATACATAACAATTGAAAGATACAATTGAATCAATTTCTTCGCCTCAACCATTTTTTTGGTCAGCTTGTAATACCCTTTCCCTTTACATCTGCTTGGACATCTCCATCTCTTTATGATCGCAAATGATGTCTTGATTCCTCCTGTAAGGCTGGCACAAATTGAATTTACAGGCTTCTGCTAGTCATTTCTGCTTTTTGTTCTCCTCTCATGTCCGTCCTCAGTGTCATCATCACCCTCCTCAGTCTCGCTTTCCTCATCCCCCTCTTCAGTCTCGCTTTCCTCATCGCCATCATCTCTCTCCTCGCTCTCGCTTTCATCATCTCCACAATCTCTCTCTTCATGTTTGTTTCCACTATCTCCCTCCACCCTCTCCTCGGCAGTTGTGTCCATAAGAGTATTTTGCAATAGCAAATTATGTGCTGCTTGTACGTAATGTCTTTATTCACCTGTTAATATTTCACCCCTAAGTGCAGCTTGTAGCATCCCTATACAGGTTAATCGCTGCAGGTAGACAATGAAAAACAAAATAAAAAATTATTTTGAATACATATGAAGTCAATAAAAAAGAAAATACACAAATTACATAATATACCAATGTCCTCTCGTCATGATGGTCTGTGGGGGGGGGGGGGGGGGGGGGGAGCGGGGTAGTACCAGCTCATATATTCATTTGTAGGCATTCCACCATATTTATCCACATCTGCTTTGACAATGTTGCGTTCTCGTTGCCGTCAGTTGCTTATCTCAGTACTCAACTCGTCAATCCAACTTGTAGGATGTAAGCCGACCTTTTCCCTCATATCCCACTTAGGTGGCTAACCAAGAATCTCTTGCATCATCCCAAATTGCCGCAATGCACGATTAGATATATAGAACTCTGCAATGTTGAAACATATCAGATATGACCGACATAACACGTCTTCTTTACTTAATGTATCTCGTGGACTGTACTCCTTATATGGTTGCCAAGTCACATACAACAAAAGCAAAACACAATAATAACTTATTTGTATTTGTATTTATCTATAATTACATAAACACACTAGCAAATAACAAACCATGTCAATTGAGATGTCATCAAATGCTGTTAATGGGTCTTTCATACGTGGTTGTTTCTTCTATTTGAAAGCTCTAGGCATTTTCTATAGTGATAGTTGTAGGCTTGCTGCCTAAAGCTGGAAAATACTCATAGATCCAACACTGCAAAAAAAACAATAGCTAGAATGTAAACACATAGCAAGAAGCAATTACTTTGAAGCCTAAGGAATTGTAAATATTGCAATATTGACTATAAAATTTAATGAACGATACAAGTTACTTGTAGTAGTGTTGCTGACCCACTAAAATGTGCATCCCTGTCCACAACCTTACATAAGGAACAATACAAGAATGCAAGCGCTACTGCACCCCATGCATACTTTCCTGCCTCATCGAGATCTCGAAACAGTTGCAAGTAACTTGTCAGCGTCGATCCTTGAGATGCATCAGCAAATATAGTTGTGCCGACTAAATAAAAGAGATACGCTCTAGTGTGTTGAAGCAATTTTAATTTGATAGGTTTTTTTGATAGTTGCTCAAATCTTGTCCTCAATCAAGTATGTTTAAGTCAGCTCAACTTATCACCATTAGGGCAATCTCCCAAATAATCCATGATGAAAGCCCTGTAGTTTTTACGTCTGATGCCTGTTACATGCTCGCCTGTCATAGGTATCCGTAATATGTGCCACACATCATGCAGGGTTGGAGGCATCTCACTAACAGTTAAACGTGCGGTGTTTGTCACTTTCCAATAAAGGACCTCAGTAGACTGTAATCGATTTGATAGACCCCTATGTCTATCAAGGAGCTTAAATTGGTTTTTTCAACCAAAGCTACCTATCGTGGATCCATCTCCCATTTTCCCAGGGTCTTAGTTGATTCATTAGTACGAAAAGTGTTTTTCTTTTGAAATGGATTCAGTAAAATATGTAAATAATTATTAACAATATAATAATTACCTAATTAATATAAATCATGAACACAAGTAAATTGAGTATCATACATTTCCCTTTGATCGGAGGATGTGGATGGGCCCCTTGTTCCACTTGATTGTTCTGGGTCTTGCATCACTAAATCTATTTATATTATCAGAGTTTACATGTGCACAACATATGATTTGGCAAAAATAACTACAACTGCAAATAAAGTATGCTTATTTAACCAAAATAAACATAACTACAAGTACAATAACAACAATCAAATTAAAAATAAAAGAAAATTTAAATAAAGTATGTCTTTTTAACCAAAATAACTACATCTATAAGTACAATAACAACAATCAAATTAAAAAGAAAAGAAAATGTAAATAAAGTATGCTTCTTTAACCAAAATAAATACAACTACAAGTATAATAACAGCAATCAAATTAAGCTAAGTACAAGTTTATGCCCTCAAGTGGGTGCTTTACAAGTTGCCATGTTATGATCAGTTCCTTTGCACCGACTAAGTGAATAGGTCGCACTGGTACTTCCTATGACTCGATGCGCTTCTTTTGAGGTCGGTCAGGGGGGCACCTTGAGTGAGGTGGAAGTACTATTACTCCCTTCGGAAGAAGCTGTCCAAGTAAACTATGCCCAGACAAGGCGATCAAGGTAACTGGCATGATAACTATGGAATATGTTTCACGAAATTTCGTAACTGTGAAATATTCTTGACAATAGGCAACGAGATCCCTATTCATTACTTGAAGGGCTTTACAAGCATGCTTGCAAGGCAAACATGTTATTTGCCAACCCCAGCATTCACATTCTCATGTAATAATATTTATCGTGTAATTCATGCGATACCCTTAGCTTCATAAACTGCTCCATTTGATGCCACAGTGACCCTCATGGAAAGGGATTGTTTGATGACATTTTTTAGTTTATTTTGTGCTTTTAGGGTAAGTATTGTAGTCTAAGTTTCAGCTTTCAAACTGCAAGTGACCATTAGTTTCATGATTTGTCTCCTAATCAAGTCTACGTATTGGAGAATTGGCATATCTTGTATTTCTAGAACCCACTTGTTATATGACTCAGCCATATTAGTTGTTACTTGGTTATATCGATTAGCCTTAAACTATGATATGACCTAATAGTTTGGTGAGGCTTCTATGAACCACTGGAATGTGTCCTCAAAAAGTGATCTAATTTCCATCATCTTTTCAAAATACTCTTGCTGCCTATATGCTCTACATGCACTGATAAAGACATATACAATTGCCTTCTTGACATCATTAGGTATGTGTTTTGCTTCTTTTTTGAAATTCTCCACTAAATGACGCTCACAGAAGAAATGATGGGCATTCTCAAAGACTTGACAAATAGTATCAACTAGACCAGGGTGTCTATCTGATAAAAAAGTAATTTCACGATCCGTCTTAATAGCAACCTTTAACGATTCTATAAACCATAACCAGTTATCTGTATTTTTTGCATCCACAATGGCAAATGTAACATGAAACATTTGTCCTTCCCCATCGAATGAGTTGGCAGCAAGTAGAGTCCCAAGGTATCGTTCTTTCAATGATGTCCCATCGAGAAATATAAGTGGACGACATCCATTTTTGAAGCCATGTATTGACCCGTAAAAACTTAAGAACAAACGACGAAATTTATCACCTGATCATACTTGTCCTGTCGCATAACTACCAGGATTTGTCTCTATCACACGGTTTACATATGCTGGTAACTGGTTGTATACCTCCTCTTGCAAACCATGTATGTCTTTGATGGTCGTTTCGTTTCCTCGCCAAACCTTCCAATAGAGTAATTCTAACCAATAATCTCGAGACAAATCACTCATGATTTCTCTAACTTTGTAATGTGCAGTGTCACTTAATTTATCCTTGATTAATGATGCAACAAATTTCTGTGAAGCTCTTTTTTGTACATCATTGCTTGTCCCAATATTGCATGAGTGATCTCTTATCCATGTTTGATTGTGAAAACATTCGTCTTGCCAAGCTTCCCAATATATATATCTCCCATTTGCATCCTTCACCCTTACATTTTGCCCTTATGCGATACCCCTTATTTTTAATAAAACAATATGTGAAATGGTTTGCTATAGCAAACTTCCTAAGGGCTTCTTAAAAATCTTCTAAAGATTCAAATTGCGGCCCTATTCCAAAATGCGTATTCGCCCATGTACTAAGCAACCTTTGTGCAATGCTTTGTTCGAAGATAAAGACTAAAACATTAGAGGATTATGAGCGTTTGACCTCTTCGACTGTCATAGTATTATGTGAAGTACTTTCATCCCTACATTCACTTTCATCAAATACATAGACAAGCACTTCATTCTCACCTTCATGGACATTCAATATCCTAATGATATCGTCATCATTGTATAGGTTCACAATAAATCTTTTATTTCTCGGGACAAATTATCTCAAAGATATGAAGCGAATATCAAGGGAGAACCGCTCTGCTACGTATTTTCGCATATCATCTAACCTAGTATGACTGTCAATCATAAATGTACATGCATCAGCACCAATATAATCCAAAGTCTCATCCAGAGTTCTCTACCAAAAATACAATAACCCAATATATTATCACCTATTTTTCTTTTGTCCTGCACAAGATTTGTAAAAATTTAAATTTATACATTGCATTACAACATCTAAATACTAGCCTTAAACTTGTGGAAGTTTAGCAAGCTATTAGATTCTTTTTTTCAAATAGCTACAATTAAATTTTAACAGGAGGTATGCATATTGTTGGGGGTATATAACCTACAAATAACAAGAGCTACGCATAATTTTAACTTTTTAATGAACTAAAGTTAACAATAATAATATGATGGATTATTCATATCATAATTGACAACAAAACAAACACAATTCCAATCAGTAGAGAATAAAGAATCTCTCTGATTTTTTTCTTTTTTGTAAAAAGGGCAACTCGATAATCCCTACCTTGTCTCTTTAACAGGCTCTCTCCTCTAGTCAAGTTTTTGTACAGCTAACTTCACAATGTGTCCCATATTTTCTAAGATGCCACAATCAAGTCCTAAAGATACCACATTCAAAGTTTAATACAAAAGTAAACATTTTCAAACAAAAATTTACAACTACCAATAGCATTCAAGACCTAAATATACCACATTCAATTTTTTATTAAAAAAAAAACAGTTTCAAACAAAAATTTACAACTATCAATAACATTCAAATCCTAAATATACCATATTCAATTTTTTACACAAAAGAAAACAGTTTCAAACCAAAATTTACAACTATCAATAACATTCAAACCCTAAATATATCACATTCAATTTTTTATACAATAGAAAACAGTTTCAAACAAAAATTTACAACTATCAATAACATTCAAGCCCTAAATATACCACATTCAAACCAATCTCTATTCTTTTAGATAATCTCAAAAAAGTGGATAATCAAGATTGAGAAACCGATACACATGGATTAAATTTATTCTCTTTGATCAATTTAAAAAGTCAGACAAAAACCTTCAATACATGCACATTATCAATTTAATTTATCATATTTTGTACCTATGGGCTGATTTAGGGCTCAAATTGAGCTCGATTGCTTCAGCTTGATTTGAGGGAGCCTGTTTGAGGGGCAAATCGTGAAGAGAAAGAGAGCACCACAAGGAAGAGAGAGCACCACAATGAAGAGAGAGAGTCAGTGGAAGAAGACGGGGGAGAGAGAGCCGGTGGAAGAAGATGGGGAAGAGAGAGAGCCGGTGAAGACCACGTGCCGCTTGGATGTCCTGTGAAGAGAGAGAGAACGAGAGAAGAACACAGGCAGAGAGAGAACACGAGAGTGAGGGGGGGGATATTTGTTAAAAAAGATAGATTTTAAAAAAAGTTTGTAATGAAAGTTTTGAAGGGGGGTAAATTGAGAGAAAAGCTATTTTTGGGGCCGGGGGGGGCGGGGGGGGGGTTTATAATTTTCACTCATTTTTTAAATCGAAGGAAGGAATTTGCAAAGGGATTTGTTGTTGTAACAATTCTAAACTTTAAAAAAAAAAAAAAGGGACAATAAACTTTTAATAAGTGATGGTCCACATGAGCATGATGGTCCTTAGGGACCATTACTATTTTCAAAAGCTTTTGACTTAAGCTTTTCTTATCTTATAACGTGGCTTGTAGTTTCTCTTATGTGTTGGCCCTTGACAATCCACTATGATGTGTAAGTAAATTAAATGTGTCACCTTCCTATGGTATAACCATGAGATTCGTCTTTTTAACTGAAACTTTTATCACTGAACTCTTGTGCATACTGATTCCATAAGATCTACTGTAAACGGGCGGCCTTTTAGTGCCCCAACCAAAATACACAAAAAGCATCAATTTCGTGAGTGATTATAAGTAAGTGATATCGTCTTCTTGAAAAATAGTTTGTTTTTAATAAATAGTGATATTTCCGTCTAGAATCTTTATTTTATAAGTTTTGTGTGTAAGTGACCTCATTGTCTCGAAAAATAATCCATTCTTTTTAAAAATAAAATGAAATAATTATTTCTGCTTATTATCATGAATTTTAGGTGCGATAAATTTTATGCGCACGTGACCTCATTATCTTGAAAAATAATCTTTTTAATAAAAATTGTGATATTTTATCTATTTTAGAAATTTTGAATGCTGTAAATTAGAAAAATAAATTTATTTATTTTTTTTGTCTATTGTTAGAAATAAATGTGATATTTCTGCTTTTAGTAAAATTGTGATATTTCTTTCTACTGTTTTGAATATTTAGACATTGTAAAATTCATGTGCAAATGACTGCCTTATTATTTAAAAATTGACATTTTTGCAATTGATTATAGTATTGTTGTGAAATGTTTATTTGTGGATTGATATCCCATAAATTGTGATAATTCCGTATTCTTGAATTTCTATAAGAGTTTTTCTATACATATTAAATTGGCAATTATGCTAGAATGCCTTTACAAACTGCTACCTTTCTAAATTTGAGCCCAAAATATTTGATTGGTTATTTTTGAAATGTTATAGAGAGTGACTGTTATTAATGGTTTAAATAAAATTCATATTAATGATTTCAGTGATATGTTGAGTACATGATATTGCTGCTTTCGAATGTTTAAAGAGATTTAGAAATAATTTAAGTATGCAAGTGGACTCATCTGGTTCGCCGGTGAGGTATAAGTGGACCTATCTGGGACGCCGGTAGGGATTAAGTGGACTCATCCGGTACGCCGGTGAGGTATAAGTGGACCTGCAGGGATTAAGTGGACCTATCTGGGACGCCGATAGGGATTAAGTGGACCCATCAGGACGCTGATGGGGTATATAGGTGACCTACTTGGGACGCCAGTAGGGTATTTTGTGAAATCCTTTGAATTATGCACTGCCGTTAAAAGTGTTATAAGCATTTCAATTACTCGGATTATACTTAATTATGTATTTATTGAAAGTGAAACTGTTGATGCATTTCTGTTAATAGATCTCATTTTGGAAAATATTGATATCTTTCAATCATGATTATTTTTAGGATTATGATGATCACTTACTGAGTAGCCAAACTCATCAAACTATGGTAAACATTTTTTCAGGATAACTGCGGATTCATTTTGAGTGCTAGTCAAGATCAACCTTGGAAGATACTGCTGTTGTGCTAGCTTTCTTTATTTACTTTGTAAGACCTCGCCATTGTAAATTTGTCCCATCAATAGATGTATAGATGTTTTGTCTATCACATCTCAGGAATAACAGTATTGTAAATTTTGTGCTGCACAAGCAGGCTTTTGCTTTGGAATATCAAAGAATTAGGGCCTGGGACGTCTCTGAACTCTGCAAGTGTAGAGAGAGAGAGAATCCACTCTCTCTTATTTATCCTCTTTATTTATGAGAGAGAGAAGCATTTGCTTGATTTTGATGCGGGTCCATCATTTCACATTGTCTCTATCTGGTGGTCTCTGATGAGATAACAAATGACCTAAAGAGTTTGCTTTTGCTCATTTTTATTTGTGTTGTTGATATTTCTATTGTAATAATTTTTAAAAAAAAATAAAAAAAAGAGGGAAAAGGTTGCTGAATACATATTTTTTTTGCTATTTTGTTGCCTCATATATTGTTGATTAAAAAAATAAAAATAAAATAAAATAAAAAATAAAAAATAATAGAAGACTTATTTTTTTCTTTTTTGGTATTGTTGATTAATGCACTTACTGCCTTGGTGTGATATAGAAATTGATTTTTCTTCTAAGGTGAATAACATACTTGATATTTGCTCTTTTATTATAAGGGCTTACATACTCTTGATATTGCTTTTGCATCTCAAGCGTATGCAAGTCCCCAAGCATATGCAAGTTTCCACTATCTTAAATAGTCTTCCACCTTCATAGAGGATGGTAACAATTGCACTTAGGTTGAATGCTAAATCTCTTACATTAGGGGACCTACCTATGCAACTAGCCTTAGAGCAAGAGTACATGAACAAAGATAAAAAGAGTGAACTCATGCTTGCTCAAGGACCTCCCAATTTTAGCCAACCGAAGCCAAATAATCAGAAATTTCAAGGGAAGTTTAATAAGAGGAACAATAGGTTCAAAAACAGAGGAACTAAGCCCTAGAACCAAGAAACTAAACAAGGACCGTCAAAATGCTTCTTATGTGGTCAACCAGGTCACTTCAGGAACTGCTGCTCAAAGAATAGAAACCCACAAAATCCAAAGAATAACGGAAATGGAAGCAAGAGGAGTGAAGTGATTTGTGTAGTTTCTGAGTGCTTGATGGCAGACTATGACATCAACGGATGGTGGGTAGACTCAGGTGCTAATCGACATATTGCAACCTCAAAAGATCTCTTCAAGGACTTCAAAGAAATAAGAGCTGGGGAAAAACATATCTACATGGGAAACAATACCTATTCTGATGTGTTAGGTGTAGGAATTTGTAGGTTGTATGTAGGCATAATCAACCTTCTATTGACTGATGTATATTTTGTCCCTTGCATGAGACGAAATATTGTATCTGTCCCCTTGCTTATTAGAAAGGTTTTGAAGTCCGTTTCTTATCATTAAAATAAAGCGTAGAAAAATTTATGCTTGGGGACACTTAGTTGATGACCACAACTTGTTCCTACTTCATGTAAATGAGAAAGTTGACAATAAACTTTCATCTTATTCTGGTTACTTTGATTGTGTAATGGTTGTTGATGCATATACTTGGCATCTTAGGCTTGGCCACATAGGAAAAGACAAAATAAATAGGTTAATAAAAGTCAGTCGTTTTCCAAATCTAAGTAATATGGAATATCCAACTTATCAGCACTGTTTATCAGGAAAAATGACTAGGAAATTATTCAATAAAGGGGAGAGAGCTAATGAGTTATTGAATGTAGTCACTCATACATTTGTGGGCCTCTCAATGTTAAAACTCATAGAGGGATGTCATACTTCATCACTTTATTGATGACTTTTCTAGATTTGGATACGTTTATCTAATTCACCATAAACCAGAAACTTTAGAAAAATTTAAAATAGATAAAAAGGAAGTAGAAAACCAATTGAGTAGGAATATCAAAGTTCTTAGAACTGATAGGCGATGTGAATATACATCTGAAGCTTTTAATACTTATTGCCAAATATATGGTATTAAAAGATATATTACTATGCCTTATACGCCATAGCAAAATGGAGTAGCTGAAAGGAGTAATATAACCCTCTTAGAAATGACTAAATACATGATGACTCATGCTAATCTACCCAAGACCTTTTGGGGAGAAGCAATAAGCACATCCATGTATATTCTTAACGGCGTTTCAACTAAGGCTATAGATTCTACCCTTTATGAACTGTGGACAGGTAGAAAACATGGTTTATAAAAGTTAAAAAAGTGGGGTCGATTGCGTATGTCCTTATTCTATATCAGCATAGAAATAAGTTAGAAAACAAAACTCTACTTTACAATTTTATAGGTTACCTCGAAGGATCAAAGGGATATCGATTTATCTTAAAGATAAGGGGCTCATTGAAAGTAGAGACATTGAGTTCCTAGAATATTTTATTAAAGAAAACCTACATGTAGTAGATAATGACAATCGACTTAAAACTATATATGACTTAGAACCACTACCTACAATGGATATGGATAGCTCTGATTAATATGATGATGTTGAAGTACACACACACCCAATCTTAAGTGGTCAAAAGAGGTCTAGAGCTCCTCCATCATACCTTGATTTTTATATCGATATGAGTGAGGAGACAGTTAACCTTATTGGCCTAGATGAAATCCTTGACCCTTTTGACTTTAATGATGCTAAGAAGTCACAAGCATATCAAGAATGACTTAACGCCATGAGAGAAGAATTATATTCTATAGAAAAAAATAAAGTTTGGGATCTATGTGATTTGCCATCAGTTAGGAAACCTATAGGTTCTAAATTGGTATTTAAAAAGAAAATTAAAATTTGATGGATCAATTGATAAATTTAAAGCTAGGTTAGTAGCAAAGGGTTTTACCCAAAGAAAGGGAGTCGACTACGTTGACACTTATTCTCCAGTTGCAACGTTTATATCCATTAGAATAATTTTGGCAATCGTTGCATAATATGACCTAGAACTTTACCAAATGGATATAAAGACTGCATTATTGAATGGTGAACTAAAGTAAATTAAAGGTAAAAAAAATAAAGTATATAAATTAAATAAGTTTTCATATGGTTTAAAACAATATTCAAGACAATGATACTTACCATTTCAAGATGCCATCCTACAGATGGAATATGAAGTAAATAAATTGAGTGTATGTCTTGAAGAGTGGGAGTAAATTCACAATACTCTCATTATATGTAGATGATATCCTGATAGCTAGAAATGACATAGAAATGATTGATAAAACTAAGTCATGGCTTTCTTCTCGGTTTAAGATGAAAGATATGGGAGAAACATCTTATGTCTTAGGCATAAAAATAACTAGAGATAGAAAATAAAAAGTGTTGTGCGTGAGCCAAGAGAGATATCTTGACTCTATTCTTAAAAGATTTCAAATAGAAAATTGTAAGCCATTGTCTACTCTTGTTGAAAAGGGAGTAAAGTTGTCTAGGAATGATTGTCCAGTAGAAGGATAAAAAAACCCTAATGTTCCCTATGCACAAGCTATCAATAACTTGGTATATGCAGTAAGATGTACAAGATCAGATTTTAGTTATGCCGTAGGACTTGTCAATAGATATCATAGTAATCCAGGCATGACTCATTGGAAAACAGTAAAAAGAATTCTAAGGTACATTAAGGGGAACAAAGCATCTAAAATTGTGCTTTCAAGTAGATAAACTTGAAGTTATAGGACATTCATATCCATATTTTACTAGGGATAAGGACGATAGTAAGTCCATCTCAAGACATATTTTCCTCTTTGGAGGGGCTGTTGTTTCTTGGTCTAGCAAGAAACAACGGTATGTAGCTAGGTACACACAGGAAACATAATACATTGCATGTAACACTGCTTGTATTTTTGCCGTCTGGATAAAGCGCTTCATAGATAACTTGAAGCTATAAATAATCGACAGACCGATCCAAATATTTTGTGATAATTAAGCTGCAATTAAATTAATTCAAAGTGGAACAAATAGCTCCAAAGAAAGACATATAGATGTCCAATATCACTACATTCAGGATATAATTGAAGAAAGTGAAGTAATCGTTAGTTACTTGCCCTCATCAGATATGATCGCTGACCCATTAACAAAGGGTCTAAGTGTTGAACTATTGTCTAAGCACACTAGTTAATGGGACTTAAAAATATCTAAGTCAGTCATTTTTTTTTTCATGAGTGACAAAATCTGCATAAACGTGAAAATCCTCATGATGGACATTTGTTATGAGAGGCATATCCGTAAAAACGTGAGAAAAACCTCATGACATGAAATTTTCTTAAAAGGTCATACTCAAAAGTGAGTGTATGTATGTGATTGATTATTACGCTAGGCTGTCATGGCCAAGTGGGAGATGTTGGCAACTATGACCATAAGGCCTCATGTGACTTTACCTAAAATTGTGGGAGGAATGCTATAGTTATCCAATGTTCACATAAACTAACGTTCATATGAACGTTGGATGGACATCCCTAAGATCAAGGAAGACCCTTCTCAGAAACCCGTTGGAAATATAACCATTAAAGCTATTTTCTTCTCCTTATAAAAAGGGAAGCTAAAGAGAGGAAGAAAGTACCAGCAAGAGAAACAAAAAAAACACAGAGCTTCTATGAGTAAAATAATCCATTCACTCTCTATCAAAAGGGCAAGAAAAATCCAGGCTCTGCGATCACCAGCCTCATGACATCTCTTCTTTTATCTCAGGTTGGTCCGCGCTCTACCAATTTTCGCTAACATTTTTATTATTTATTATTTTTCATTTTTAAATTTTGAAGATTGATGTCGGTATGATTCCACAATTCGGATCAGTGATTCACTAATCTAAACTAAGTTTTTAGATGACTGGTTCACTCTGGTCTGATTTTTGAAACAAATGCTCCACGTTTATTAGCTGGGATAGACGGTAGATGCTCTTTAGAGTATGGAACATTATGGCTTGCAGCCTAGCCATACCAAATAAAACATTTGATATTGATTATAAATAAATGAAAAATATACAATGAGACCATTTACCTTTTATACAAGGTGGTCACAATTAATCTTGCCCGTTGAATGTAAAATTAGGTGGCTGTATCAAAATATATTTTTTTTGACATCTTGTACATAAGGTAAATGATCTCATTGTATTCAATCCCTTAATAAAATGGCATCAAATCACCCAAATGATTTTAAAGTTTTTGTGGGAAAGCTTCTCTGGAAAATTTGTTCATGGAGAAAGTTTATCTATGGAGAAAAAGTTTATCTTTGGAGAATTTGTCCTCGGTGAGTGTTGCTTTTGTAATTTCATGAGAATGCACTGTGGGCTTTATAAAAGTGAGAAGGCACTTTCCCATGCACTCTAACGAGAAAGCAAGCAGGATAACACTCTCTCCTTTACCTTGAAAACCAATAGTGTTATGAGGAAAACTTGAAGGGTGTGGTTTCTATAGGGTTTCAACCTTAAACGATCCAATTAAGGCACACCTCCAAATTTTATCATAACATATAATTTTGGTATAAAATTACTAGGATTAACTGAAAATCTATTTTTATATCTAATTATAAAAGTTTAAACTTAAAAAATAGTTAAAATCAAGTAGATCTATAAACATTTGAAAATCTTGAAAATGGACGGTCTGAATAATGTGGTACAAGATGCACTATTTATGGGACTCAAAATCCTTTTTTTTGTTTCATATTCATACATCTCGATGTCGAGATGATCAATTAGAGGGTCTTTCAACATTAAAACAACTTTTTCCGAAAGATTTTTTAGGTGCATCTTTAATTCTACATTTTAAGGTTGCAACCTTATATAAACTTTTTTCCAAACTTGAAACAAGGAAAATTGTTTCATGCTGGTTGGACTGCATTTCTACAATATACGGTCCAGAGGTATAAAGCATCCATCTTACATAAGAATGCAAATAGGTTATCCATCTAAAAACAATTGTAACTAATGGTCCAAATGTTTTCTTAATATAATTATTATTTCTAGTTTTTAGTTTTTTTTTTTTTTTCATATTCATGACCTCCATATTAAAGATTATATATTCCCTAAAAATTAGGATCAAATTATATTTAAAAACATATTTATTGCCAAGCCTGCATTTCTACAATATGCGAGGTGGCCGCATAGAAACCGTGTCCGTGTATAAATTGGCGACCTTAAACTATACAAGTATGACTCACCTCTAAATTTTGTCAAAAAATACTGTTTCGGTGTCGAAAAACCTTATCATGGATTGAAAATCCATACTCAACCTTAATTATGAACTTTAAAATTTAAAACAATTATACACTTGAGAATCTTGAATACATATGGTCCAAATAGCCTGTTACAAGATGTACTATTTTCAACTATTTTCAAATCTTGAAAATTCTTTTATTTTCATCCATCTTGAGGTCGTGATTAGTAAAAAGGTATTCCAACATAAAAACGCTCTTTTCCACTGAGTTTCAAGGTGCACCTTGTTTGTTTTAACCACAAATAAACATTTTCCAACTTGAAATTGTCTTGTTGCATTACACCGAGCACAGCAGCCATTAAAAGTCAAAGTGCATATGATGCCAATTACCTTTCAAGCCCTATATTAAGTTAAGATTAAGCGTACTATACATGGAACATCCATAAGAAACCACCACATGAACCCATGTGCACCACAAGCCATTAGAATGAACAGTCAAGATTAAAAGGGATTGGAAGTGCTTTGTTTGGTAAACAATATCGGCCAATTGACATCAATATTGACATTACCAGTTCACTAATTTTGGGTAGGAAAGTATGATTAGCCTAGTGTTTTATAACCCAAATAGGGCATACCGTTCACCCCCAGATCGTGGGATTGGTAATCTGGATCAAATTTGGATCAGTCTGAATTAGTGATCCAAAAAAATAAATGAAACAAGATTAAAATTAAACTAGGGGTTCTTTGGGTGGGGATTTAGAGGGACATAAACAAACATTAAAAGAAAATGGTTTGATAGGGCTACAACCTCGTCAAAATAAGTAAAGCCTCACTTCATAATTCATCAAAAAATACAATTCAATCATTAAAAAACCTTTACATTGATCATCTTGACATATTAGTTGTGAAAAAAATTAGGATTTAGCTCTAAAAATCATGTATATTGTAACAAATTATCTAGAACCAGAAGATCTGTACTATTTTTTTAGTTTCAAATTTTATTATCGGTATTAAAAATTGATTTAAATCTATCATGGAGATTTTCATTGTTGAAAATGCTTTCCAGACATGGATTTTAGGTGAGGCATTATTTTGTTTTCATATAACCTAGGCCCTACAGAAACTTCATCTATCATTAAATAAGCCTAAACGAAAAGAAAAAAATATATAAGTGGGAGGAGTTTGGGGGGAATCGGGCTGGGACTGATACCATTCAGAACCGGTGTGGTCTCAAACCAACTCCCATCCAAATTGACAATTCAGTTTAGAAATTGCGAGGTTTTAAACATTAGATTAGCGAAACTAGATCCCTTTTCTCTTTTTTGTCACCATGATTTGTGTAAGTCACGAAAGGTGTGACACATGCATTTTGACTGCCAGTTTAAAAAATGAAGGATCGAGATGAACTATTCGTCTTTGAAAAGAAAAATATATATTCTCAACCTTATCATATCAAAAGATGGGAAAAAATTGAAAGATATGATGAAAATAATCATTCTAGTCATTCCATTGATAAAATCCTAGGGCCGATAGTATCAAAAACCTTTATGATGGCCTGAAAAATAATTTTCATAACTAATTATAAAATTTAAAGCTTAAAAAATAGTGTAGATCAAATATATCTATGAATACTTGAAAATCAAGAAAATTGATAGTCTAGGTAATGCATTACAAGATGCACTATTTTTAAAACTTGAATTCCATTTTTTTTAACGTCCATATATCTCAAGGTCTAAATGATTAAATTTAAAGGTTTCAGTATCGAAACAACTTTTTCAAGTAAATTTTTGAGGTGCGCCTTAGTTTGATTGTTTAGGTCTTAACCTTATATAAACTTTTTCCTTTCTTGAATTGGGTCATTTTCTTCTCCCTATGAATATATGGTAATCTTCCCTATCTACTTTGTTTTTAGCATTGCAAATAGGATTTTTGAAGGTCCAAGGGAGAGAACCAAATATTCCTTTTGGCTCTGCTGTCTAGAGCAGATCATCAATTGATAGATCTTGAGTCCATGGCCATAAGCCCATTATATATCAATAACTTGGGGTCCTTTGAGAGGGTTGAAGATCAATCCTTGAACAATACAAGCATTCTTGATCATTCAAAAAACCAGAAGATTCACTACACTTTGTACTTAATTCATGGGTTTTCTTGTTTTTCTCTCTCTACATACGTCTCCATCTTCATACCTCTCTCTTCCTCTGCTTCTGTGGCTTTGGCTCCAAATTGTGGTTTTCTCTTTCCCTATTGAACATACATATTATCCCTCAAGACCCACCTTATTACTTTCCCCCTCTCCATCCATGTTTCTTGGGGTATTGTGAAAGTGCTATAGGCTAAATTACCAGGGCCCTATTAAAACTCCATTTACATTTTTATGAAGTGTGAAAGTGCTTTTTCAGGCGAATAGAAAATTACTTTTTCAAAATTTCCCTTGAACTCGATAAAGCAATGGTTTCAGATTCACTTCGGAGTTTTATTCAGATTAGTAAAAAAAACAGAGAAATTCCGTGTTTCGGCTAATTCGGGGAAGACTTCAGACAATTATATATATTTTTTAAAAATTTAGTATAATCAATTAGATATTTATATATAAAATATATGTAAATAATAGAAAAAACTAAAAAAGAATAATACTTTTGTATAAGTATTTTTTTGCTAGCCGAAGCAGACCCGAAGCATATTTGAACTAAGACCCGAGGCAAACCCGAATCTAGCCTACGCAGCCCGAAGTGGCCCAAATCTGACCGAAGCGGCAACACCATTCTTCGCTTCTCTTCTGTTTATGTCTAAAATCTGAAGGCTTTGGCTTTTTCGACTGAAGCGAAACAAATTTGATAACATTGTAACAAAGTGCTTGGATGGTTAAAATTACTTTTTGAAGTAAAAAAGATTATATGATTATTTCAGAGCCAAAATAAAATTCTATACTCACCCAAAAACCTTATTAAAAGCATTTTGTGGACCCAAAATTTAAAGGAAACTTAATATTAAACACATATCACCCCTTTTTTAATCAGTTTGCCTATGACACAAATATTATTTTTTAGCCTTTAAAATTACTCATCCAAGGATTAGGTGATTCTAAGCTTGAATATAAAATAAAGAAAAAAGGTTTATTTAAGGACGAAGACTTAAAACAATCAAATAAATGCGCACCTCAAAAATTCATTAGAAAAGATTTGTTTGGATGCTCAAAAACCAAGGATTCGAAATAGTGCATATTGTAATGCTTTTTCGGACCGTCAATTTTCAATATTTTTCAAATGTTCATAGATCTATTCAATCTAGACTATTTTTGAAGCTTTAAATCAATGTTATTAAATTTGCTTCGTTTTGGGCGAAGAGGCTGAAGCCTTCGGATTTTAGGCATAAACAGAAGAGAAGCGTAGCCTGGTGTTACCATCCAATCAGAGTCGTACCGCTTTAGGCTGCTTCAGTCAAATTCGGACCGCTTCGGGTTTGCTTTGGTCGGCTTTGGCCAGCAAAAAAATA